>NW_007258772.1:576817-623350 GCF_000164805.1 Carlito syrichta
CCGGGAGCGGCCACTGCACTCCAGTCTGGGCGACAGAGTGAGACTCTAACTCAAAAAAAAAAAAAAAAAATACCAGTAACAAAAGTTTCTAGCTTATAAAGTTTTTGTGAGGATTAAAGAAGATAATTTGGGTAAACTGTTCAGCACTGTGGCCAGCATGTAGGTATCTTTAGTAAATGTTAACTACTTTTATGGGACTAGTGAGTGCAAGTCATCTGATCACAAAGAAAATCTTGAATCATTCGAAATCACGAAAAGACAAGACACTTACAGAACTCAGTACTTTCAAAATAAGAAGTAGGCTGCTGGCTCCACACCCCAAGACCAGCCATGAAACACCAGCGAGTTATAAGGAAGTGTTTGAGAACACTAACTGAGCCATATACAGTGGGTGCTCAGTGAAGAGCTGTCAGATCAATGAATAAGATGAATTAAAGCAGAGAATGAATAAATAAATGGGCAGATGGAAAAGATGAAAAGGATAGAAGAGAAAACATTATCTAGCTCAATGATTCTTATCCAGGGTGATTTTGAACCCTGGGGGATATCTGGAAATATCTGGAGACACATTTGGACAACCTCAACAACAAAGAATTTTTCAGTCCAAAATGTCAATAGTGAGGAGCTTGAGAAGCTCTGGTCTAGTTTATTGGTTGTAAAACTCTTCCATAGAATGTCTTCTCTCTCTCTCTCTCTCTCTCTCTCTCTCTCTCTCTCTCTATAACCCCCCCCCCACATGCACGCTCACACACACACACACACACACACACACACACACACACACACAGTATAACATATGTGTACGTTCTGAAGTAGTTCTGCCTAAAATTCAGTTTGGTCTAAGAACCACTTTGTATGGTTATCTTGTTTGCTTATTTTGTATGCTTATTGTGTTTGTATGCTCCTTATGTCAAGGAATTTACAGACATCTCACTGTAAGAAAGATCATGCTATAATGAGTTAAATGGAAATTCCCCATGGGAGTTACATTTCTGAAAGACTGCAAGAGTTGCTTGGCTCCAATATAAGGAAATACAATATCTGAATTTCAAATTATTAAGGGGACTTTTGGGTTGGGAAAGCAGGAAATCATCTTATTAAAAAATAATTTGACCATGGAGTATTTTCCACAAAGACTTGTTTAATAATGAAAAAGATTTCAATTGTGTGAACATTCTCATTAGCAACTGGGAGATTTTCAAATAAACCAGCAAAAAACTGACAACAATTGGTTGTCTTCTGGTGTCTACTGCCACACAGCAGTCTGGAAATGTGTCTGTGGGTTAAATTTTAATCTGCAGATTTAAAAATTTTAAATGACTAGCATGGAAATTCATCCCAGCAAAACCTACATTGCAAAACCATGGAGTTGCTGATTCAATCCAGAAACTGAGGTTTATAAGGCACTAACTACAATTCATTTCTGCTTGAATCTTTGCATCAGAGTCTTCTCCTCCTCCCCCCCCACTAACACATGACCTTTGTTTTCTTCCTGTCCTGGCATGGAAACAACCCCATCCCCACCCAGAAGTCTTTTGTCTCCTGCCCAGTTTGCCATCTTCCATCTACCCTCCCTCTCTCTTGCACATTTTTTGGTGTGGTTTTTGTTTTTTAAGCTTTATTGATGTTTTAAATTTCATTTACAGTAAAATGCGCAAATCTTAAGTCTATAATCTGATGTCATTTGACAGATGTATTTTATCTTGTTACTATCACTCAAATCCAGATAAAGACTATTTCAGTACCCCAGAAATTCCCTTTGTTCCCCTTTCCCAGTTAACCTCCCACCCTCCATATCCAGAAGCAACTGTTTGGATTTCTGTCACCGTGAATTGGTTTTGCCCCATCTGGAATCTCACATAAACAGAGCATGCATTAGGTCTACTGCTGTGTCCAGCTTTTTTAGCTCAAGATTTACACCTGCAAGATAGAAGTGCGTAACTGTATATTTCAATACTTCTTTCCTTTTTATTTTTTAGTGGTATTCTATTGTGGAAAATTATGAATAAGGTTGCTATAAATATTCTTGCACAACTTTTTGTGAATGCTTAAATTTGTTGCTCTTGGACTTTTACCTGGAAGTGAAACTGCAGAGTCATCAAATGGTGCCTGTTTATTCTAACCTTGTACGATGATGCTAGATCCTAACTCCATTGTTTTTAGCTCCTCAGAAGTGTCCATTCTCACCCTCTGAGACTTCCAACACCTTCCCTGCCTTTCCCTGGGTAATCCTACTTATCCTTCAGGTCTTTATTTAGATGTCACATGTCAAGAAACTTTCCTTGATTTCTACAAAATCTCCTGGGTCCTCTCTGCTATGAACTCCCATAACATCCTGCTGTTGTAATCTGTTGCAATGACAGGTTACTAATATTTGTCTTCACTCTATCATCTAACATCTACTGGGCAAGTACTGTATCTGTGAGGTCTACAAAACTAATGACAGCTAATTCAGTTAGTGCCTAACACATGCAGAGCACTCCGTTGTTATCTGCTAGACAGAAAAACAGATTGAAGGATGGGGGAATAAAGAGCCTTAGGGACTTAGCTAGTCCAGTGGTTTTCAAATTGTCCTCTATGGGACTCTTAGGGTTCCTCACATCTCAAAAACCCGTGAGTTTAGGGGTGGTGTGCAGATGAGGGCAAAGGGACAAAAGACCAGGGCTTCTTAAATAGGTTTGATCAGAGCATTTTGTTCATTTCAATCTGTTTTATATACCATACTTCCATGTGATATTTCACGGGAAGGCAATATACTTTTGTTAAAAATAACTTTGAATATCGCCAATCTAGTCCTGACTTTCGAAACTCAGATCCTCAGGGGCCAGGAAGGTAATGTAAATTAGTGAATAAATCAGGTGTTTTGAGGTATTAAATACAAATAGTCTTCATTTTCACAATAAACTATGTTTACACTCAATTTTCTTGAAACACACAACCTTCTCAATATAATCCCATTTACTCGTTTTGACAGTATAGTTACAGAGAAATGTTTATTCACAAAAAGAAAACAAAGCAAAAACAAAAGGAAAATAACTGGGCAAATAAGATCCACTAACACTCATTTCTAGTGTCAGTGAGACTATAGGGAGTGGTGGAGATTGTGTCCAACTATCTAAAAAGGATACTTTCATTTCAGATTTAGCCACCTACTGCAATGTGATAATATGGTCAGTATGTCCACACGTCTGAGTTTTCAAAGTAAACCAGAAAATTGATCTGTGTGTGTGAGAGAGATTCTAAATATTTTTAAATTTTGGTTTATACATATTGTATAAGACAAATAAAAACACATCTGTGGATCATATCTGTTCTGAAAGCTGAGTTATTACCATGATTCAACTGCTCAATATTAAAAATGACAGTGCACAGGCCCAGAGAAGTGATATGACTCACCCAATTTCTGTCAGCTTGTCAGAGAAAGAACTAAAATAAAAATCCAGGTTTGTCAAATGGAAAAATATTCCATGCTCACAGATAGGAAGAATCAACATTGTTAAGATGTCCATCCTACCAAAGGCAATCTACAGATTCAATGCAATACCCATTAAGTAACCAACATCATCCTTCTCAGACCTGGAAATGACAATTCAGAAATTCATATGGAAACATAAACAACCATGAATAGCCAAAACAATTCTTAGCAAGAGAAACAAAGCAGGAAGTATCACACTTCCAGACTTTAAACTTTACTATAAGGCTACAGGAATCAAAACAGCCTGACATCGGTACAAAAACAGGCACATAGACCAATGGAATCTAGAGATTCCAGAAGCAAAGCCTCAATTCCTCAACCAACTTATCTTTGACAAAGACTTCAACAACAACCACTGGGGAGAGGAGAACCTACTCAGCAAATGGTCTTGGGAAAACTGGCTGACCACATGCAGAAGATTGAAATAGCTACCTATCACCATACACAAAAATTAACTCTAAATGGATCAAAGACCTAAACGTAATCTCAAACTATAAGAACCTTAGGAAACGCAGGAGACACCCTTATAGAAATTGGAACTGGAAACCAATTCCTATTCAGAACCCTAAAGGCCAATACCTTAAGATATAAGATAGAAGAGTTGGACCTTATCAAATTAATGAACTTCTACAAAGCAAAAGAAACCATCAAGAGAGCAGGGAGACAGCCCACAGAATGGAAAAAAATATTTGCCAACTGTATATCTGACAAAGGCCTAACATCTAGGATCTATAAAGAACTCAAATGCACCAAAGGGAAAAAAATAAACAGTCCCTTTAAAAAATGGGCAAAAGACATGGATAGACACTTCTCAAAGGACGATATACGGGCAGCCAACAGACACGTGAAAAAGTGCTCAGCCTCACTCATCATTAGAGAGATGCAAATCAGATCCACATTGGGATACCACCTAACCTCTGTGAGAATGGCCATCATTAATAAAATAAACAACAACAGATGCTGGCAAGGGTGTGGAGAAAAAGGAACGCTTCTACACTGCTGGTAGGAATGCAAGCTGGTACAACCTCTCTGGAAAACAGTGTGGCGATTTCTTAAAGACCTAGGAATTGATCTTCCATGTGACCCAGCAATTCCCCTATTGGGAATATACCTGGAGGAACTCAAATTATTCTACAAAGAAGATACCTGCACACGTATGTTTGTTGCAGCTTTATTCACAATAGCAAAAACATGGAACCAACCATGTTGCCCATCGAAGCTGGACTGGATTAAAAAAATGTGGTACATATACACAATGGAATATTATGCATCTATAAAGAAAGACAAATATATGGACTTTGCAGCAACCTGGATGGATTTGGAGTCGATCATACTCAGTGATTTATCACAGAAACAAAGAACAGAGTTCCATATGTTCTCACTCATAAGAGGACCTTGAACAATTATAATGCTATAAGAAAATGACTGGCAGTATTGGGAAACTCTCGGGGGGTGGGGTGGGATTGGCAGTTGAGGGAAACTGCTAAAGGGGGAGGGGCACACCTTATCGACAATGATAAGGTGTGCATGATCAATGTTTGTATACCTAACCCTGAATTGTGCTGCACATCTTTACAATAAAAATTAATTTAAAAAAGACAGAAAATGTGGTACACACACATGATGGAGTATCACACAGCCATAAAGAAGAACAAAATCATGGACTTCACAGCACATTGTATGGAGTTGGAGACTGTAATCCTAAGTGATTATCACAGGAACCAAGAACTGAATACCACATGTTCTCACTCATAAGTGGACACTGAACAATAATCATATGAACACACAGGAGGGAAGGGAAGAGTGATGACCACGTGACAGCAAAAAGAGTATCAAGTCCACTACCAGGGAAAGGAGAGCCAGTTGGAAGCCCAAACTTCACCTGCATGCAGCCTGCCCATGTAGTTAATCCTCACTTGTATCTCACATCTCTATAATAAAATAAAATAATAAAAAGTACCCCCCAAAAGTAAAAAAAAATCCAAGCTTGTAAATTCCCAGCCCAGTACTTCTTCGCCTTCCCCATCTGCATTGCTCGCTCCTTTACCTATATGTAGATGGAGAGCATGAGTTTAGTTGCCCCCTAGGACCACTCACCTTCCCCCATCTCAACTGTACTTCAGTTCTCTAAGATGCTTCTCTCACTCCACTCCTCCCTGTACATCCATATGTTTCCAGAGTTGATGACTCCTGTCCCAGCTTTTGGATAATCTCATGCCCCTCAGCAGTGACTGGCCAGGAATGATGGCCTTTGCCAGTGAGTGTACGGCATTTAGCTGGCCATATAAGGGATAATTTCAAAACCTGCAATTGACCCATTTTTGGCCAATGAGAGTTAGTAGACGATTGAGGAAGAAATTCTCTAACTCCTAAGAGTGAGGCTCTGAGTCAGTCTCTAGTTAATCCTTTGAATTTCCTGGCATTCATTTGCTCAACAAATGTTTCTTAAGCAGCTACTATGTGCCAACTACTGTTCCAGACACGACAGTGACCAGAGTATGGAGCTTAAGTACTACCAGGGAAAACAGAAAATAAACAATAGAAGAAACTCCATGGCCTGTCAGATACTAGCAAGTATGATGAGAAATAATAATGTAGGATTAGAGAAATGGTGCAGAGATGGAGTGAGTGGCTACACAAAAATATAAGGGCAGGACCAAGGGAACTGCAAATAAATGGAGTGAGAACTTCTGGTTCAAGCTGATCCTAAAGCTCACCTTGCTCCCAGACTACGGGGTAGAATATTTTCAGCGTGTATATTGGGTCAGCTGTCACCTTCCACCAGAGGCATTCTAACAATTACATTAAATAAAACGACATATGGAGAATTTAATTTTGGAGGGAAATTTCACTTGAAAGTTCTTTTAAGAACAGACCAACATTTGGTCCAAATATACTTGATGTGCACTTGAGGTAGAACAGTAATTCCTAAGGATTGTGAGAGTGAGTACAATTTCTCTACACAATACAAGAGTTGAACTTCCATATGGTTTTAGAGAGAGATACAAGAGCAACAGAATAAGAGGGGAAGTGGAATCTGCTTACAGTGGAAAGCCATTTTTCCCATGCAATATAATCCCTCTTTGTGACTCCCCTCCAAGGCTCTCAACCAAGTGTATAATATCGCCTATAAGTATTGTGGTTTGTAAGAGAGTGAGATAAATTTAAACAATTAATAGAATATCTTATTGACCACTCTAGGCCAGGCCAGGCCAATAGATAAGAAGAACAGACATCTTGCAGAGATTTTGCAAATAACTGTGTAAAATTCCTTAGCACATTCCCATTGGTTCCATATTAATGTGGGCCTTTGCCTCATATTATTAAGACCATCATTCTCCCACATCATTTCATCGTTCTCCTGGATACAATCTCCCCTCTGTTACCGAGAGAAAGGGTGCTGCTCCCGGCATGAGATGGTCGATGACAGGTTATTGTGTTCATGTTTGGAATAAATTCGCAAATAGACATGCAGAGAAGTTGGGTAAGCAAGTAGCTTTATTAAGCAAAGAAGAGTTCACACTTGAGAAAGGGAAACAAGCAGAAACAGCCTACAGAAAGCTGCTGCTTCTGTACCCAGCTATTGTTGGGCTATAACTTTTATTCTTATTGGTGTTGAGGAGTAGGTTTGGGATGAGTTTTTCCTAAAATGGATGGTCTCAGAACTGAATCTCTGTTACTCCTCCTTCACATTGGGCGGGGGAATTTCAGATTTTATAGGCTCTTATAAGGACAGTCATGGTATCCTGGCAGGTGGAGATTTTGTGAAACCACAATGCTAATGATAGTATAATGAGTGTATAATGAAGGTAAAATAGGTCATAGTTCTCTTAGGCCAACCTTTGCTATTACTGCACATGGTGTTCAGCTCTTGACCACAAGCATCCCGGGTAAAGGACTAAAATGCTACAGATGTAACTGGTAAGAGTCTAACAGGCAGGTAGGTGGGAAGTTTCCTATGGCTAGGCCCCTTGCTTGCAAGTGTGATTTTGCAACAACTGCTATAGGCATCAGTGACCTTGTAACTTTCCTACCACCTTGAAGTTTTCCTGGCCTAATCTGCTTACTCTATCACCTCCTTTAACTTACTCCATGTTTTGCTATTCAACAACTGAAACATTTAATAAAGGTTTTCTGAAGGTCAGGCAATGCGCCAGGCAGGAGGGTGATAAAGTTGAATGAGACAAAGTTGTCCTGAAAGAGCTCGCTCTCAGGTGAGAATAGAGACATGTACTCACAAGCACCACAGGTCTACAATAGATCAGCACTGTGCTGGTTGTTAAGTATGTTATTTACTTGTACTGTAGAATGTTGCCCTAAAGCAAGGATCAGTCAACCTTGTCTAAAAGAGCCAGATATTAAATATTTTAGGCTTTACTGGTCAAGACTTAAATTGAGAATTTCATGCATACCTGTATACTTGCATAACAAGAGAAAAAGCAACATTTCACAAAACTTTAATGAAAGTCAAAATACAATAATAATTGAGCATCCTATTTTGTTATACAAGTCCACTAAAGAGGAGAATGAAATTATTTTGAGGGTAGGAAATATTTCACTTAATTGGGGTTCAAAGTTAGTGGTATGATTTGAATTTTTTTGTTCTCTCTAAAATTCATGTTGAAATTTAATCCTGGCTGGGTATGGTGGCTCATGCCTATAATCTCAGCTCTTTGGGAGGTGGAGGTGGGAGGATTGCTTGAAGCCAGGAGTTGAGACCAGCCTGAGCAACATAGTGAGATCCTGTCTCTATTATAAATACATACATACATACATACATACATACATACATACATACATATATTCATACACACACACACATACATACATACATACATATATTCGTACACACACACACATACATATATGCATACATACATTGAAATGTAATCCCAGAGGCAATAGTATTAAGAGGTATGCCCTTTAGGAGGTGATTAGATCATGAAGGCTCTGACATCATGAAAGGGATTAAGTGTTCATACAAAATGGCTTGACAAATAATTTCACCATTCTCCCCTTTTTGCCCCTTCCATCCCTTCCACCATGGGAGGACACAGTGTTTCTTCCTTCCAGGAATGCAACAAGGCACCATCCTGGAAGCACAGATCAGATTCTCACCAAACACCAAGCTTGCCAACACTTTGGTTTTGAACCCCTAGCCCTCCAGAATTATGGGATAAATTTCTGTTCTTTAAAAATTACTCCGTCTCAGGTATTCTGTTATGGCAGCACAAATGAACTAAGATAGTCTGCTATTGTCCAATCAGTTTCAAATGTTTATCTGTATAAACTACTCTCAATGAAAGGAACCAGGACTCCCAGCAGAAATGGCTGATTCTAAGGCTGAGGCAGGAAATACATAAGATGAGCCTGCAGCATCCTGTAGTGCCAGAAAGTAAGAATGTGCTAAAATGTATGTACATACACCTACACTCACACAATGACGGGACTATGTCAAAGGTACACAGGCACCAATGGCCAAAGAGGGAAAATTTTGAGCCAAAAAATTAATTTAAAAGAATTAGGTTATATGCCAAAGTCTAAAATAAATATCCATGAGCCCATACTAGTATGAATAACTACTGAATAAAGAAAGAAATGAGGAAGAATAAACAAGTCTCTCATGCAGAATTTCAAACAATGTATGTAGCTACCTTGCTTTAAGGAGGTCCACCATAACTCCCCCCTCCTTAAGTGTAAACCTGCATATAGTGACTGCCTTCCAAAGAGAACAGTATGCAGAGAAGAAGAAAGGAGTAATTTTACAGTGGAGAAGCCTGACAGATACTTCAGCTGGGATCAAGGTCAATGTCAACAGTGATAAGTCGTGTTGATAGCATGTACCCTTGATATGATGTGATGAAAATGGCACTGTATCCTTGTGATTTTCCTTCCCAAAACCAACAAACACAGTCTGATCATGAGTAAAACATCATAAAAATCTGTATAGAGGGACATCCTACAAAACACTTAGTCAGTCCCCTTCAAGGTCATCAAAAACAAGGACAGTTTGAGAAATAATTACTACCAAGAGTTGCCTAAGGAGATATGATGACCAAATGCAATGTGGTATCCTGGCTGGAATCCAGGAACAACAACAACAACAACAAAAGAAAGTAGATAAAAAACAAGAAAATCTGAATTAAGTATGAACTTTGGCTAATAATAAGGCATCAATATTGATTCATTAATTGTGACAAACTTGCTACATTAATGTAACATGTTAATAAGAAAAACCAGATATGGATTATATGGAAAAATCTTTGTAATACATCTACAACTTTTCTGTAAATCAAAATCTATTCTAAAATAAAAAGCTTATTAAAAATTAACACACATACAATTACTCTTAAAGATTTTACAAAAACAAGTATTGGGTTATATGTTGGCTTGTGGGCCATAGCAACTTCTGCTCTAAATTAGCTACTTTCATTCCCATTTTGTACTGAAAAAAGTAAGGTTGAGAAAGAATTCTAATTATATCAGGGTTAATCAAAACTTATTGTGAATGATGTCAAAATGTATGCTCTTTTTATTGTAACATAAGAAAACTTTTCCTCAGCTCAGAAGCATCTGATGATTCTTTATTGACTCCACCACTCTTTTATCAGGGAGAAAAATATTTTTAGCATGTCTCAGATTTCCTTAAAATTCCCACTAGCCAACACTGAACCACATTCTCACCCATAAAAAGCAAGGGAGGCTGGAAAGCTGGCAGCTGGCATTTTCAATTCTATGGTGAATCAGAAGAAGGATAGAGAAAAGTCTGTGGTAGAGGCACCCAATGGTAGAGGCCAGGATTGTTATGAGTGTTTATTTAAAATTATGTATTTATTTAATATACATCTTTCTTTCCTATGATTTTTATGTTTGTTCTTACACGTAAATTAGAAGACCTTTTAACAGTAAAAGTTGTGACAAAGTTATTTATACCTGAAAGGTTATTATTTTAATCTTGACTTACAACATTGTTTGGGGAAAAGATCAGACTCCCAGACACCTTTAAGTTCTTGAGAAAAATCACAGTCAGACCAAATTGTTCTTCAAGAAATGAAGCAGAAGCCTAGGACACAATCAATAAGTGACAGAGTCAGCGGCCCAAGCTTCATTGTGCTAAGTAGATACTTTGGTATGTATGCCAAAGAAACCAACTCTCAACTGTTAAAACCACCTGGAAATAACTTAACAACATGTGCCATTTTCTTGCAAGAATGAAGAGCTTTGAAAAAAACTCCCAAATGAGCTGGAGACACTACTATACCATCTCTAGGTGGTAGGGATCTCTGTCACTACATATAGCTGCTTTGTCTTGTGAAGACCCACATATTAGAACAGAACTTATTCTGACTCCACTAAGGTATAAGACCACCACTAGTTCAAGAAGTCCTGACTAGTAGTAAATTCTTACATATCAAGCACTATTTTCACAGTGCAAGGTAACAATTTAAGATGGAGGAGTGTTTGACACACTGTGGGGCATGGTCTGGACATGAACTGTTGCCCCATCACCCTTCCTTCAGGAGCAGCCTCTGGCTAAGGCTGGTCTCTGAGGGCATGCATATCCCGGTAATGAGTTACAGGGTCCAAGTGATCAAGCAAAGCTGAAGGCAATGTATTTGTCATGTGTAATCTATGTAATTGTAAACACTAGATAGGGATTTGATTAATTGACTTGCTTGCCTATAAAACTGTTTACTGTACTGCCCTGGAGCTAGTTTCTTTCTGCATTGGCCCACTGCCATCGGTGACTCATGGATGGACCCTTTCCTCACCCACCTGCTACCACTGGTGCTTCCTATAAGTTCTAATAAACTAATGTTTTTCCCTGCTGGATCTCCAGGTAACTTCTTTGGAATATACAAAAAACCTTAGGTGCAAGACCTCTCACCTTCAGGGTTGCTGCAATGCACACATTTAGAGAATGTGGTCCATACTCTAGGAGGACTATTCACAACTTAGGATGCACTAACTGCAGATCACAGTCACTAACCATCAAAGTGAGAGTACTCACCTACTTTCTGTTAAAGTCTGTATCTAAAACAAGAACAGCAACAATAACAATAGCTGACATATATTGAATCTTAATATGTGCTGCGGGGGGCGGGGTAGGGGGTGTGAGATCTAAATGATTTCCATGCATTCTGGTGTTTCTCACAAAGATCTTTCAAGGGAGGTCTTATCATGATCCCCATTTTCCATATCATGAAGATTAGACCCAGAGAATTACTTGTCCAAAGTCATTACCAAGTGAATGACTGAAGCAAGATTTTAATCCACTCTGCTACAAACACGCTGCCACAGAGTAGCATTTACCTTATCTTTGCTGAGCTCTTTCAAGAGTAATTCTATATTTATTTATTAGCTCAAGATCTAGTTTAAAACAAACCACGAACTCAGGAGCCAGGATCCTTTTGTGCAGCTCTTGTTGCTCACCATCCTTCTGACACTGAATTAGTGTTCAATGAGATGAATTGTTGTTATCAAATGTTCAAATGAATAAGTGAATGCCTTTAGGTGTGTTCGGTAGCCACTCTCAGACTGTCAGAAGGCTCTGCCCCAAATCCTAAATTGGTAGGTTCCATTCATTTGCTTTCAAAAAACAAATTGTGATTGATAACAGATTGTTTAGCTTTTCAGGTAAGTCCTTTAAGGTGCATCGTGTATAATAAATTTAGGAATTTGGGAGACTGAAAATGGCTTCGGGGTATGCAACCTAAAGCAGCGTCCAGACGAAGATCAATAAGCAAATGACATGCAGCAGTGTGGACATTGTCCTAGGGTATGCAGAGACCAACAGGAAAATGTTGGGGGTCAACTCACATCAATGTTACTAGGACCACTCCTGTTGTCGATGGAGGAGTCTGTGTACCCCACAATCAACAGAGTCTTCTGCAGGAAGATGGAGTAAACAAGGTCTGTACAATACTCTCTGCTGTCTGTATTCATGAACGCTTAACCAACCAAGTTAATATTTTGCTCTTACTTCACTTCCAAACACTTAAACTAAAAATGTTAACATATTGCACTGTATCATTTAATAATCAGAGTGTGGGTGTATTGTTGTGTCATTTGTAGGAATAGGAACAGATGTTATGAGGGTAGAGAGGGAAGGAAAAGCATCTTAAATAATTATTTTTGCTTAAAACGCTCTCTCACACCTGGTTTCAGCACTTCTCTTGGCCTTACCAAACATTCCCATGCGAAGTTAAAAATGTGTTTTTAAAAATAACTCTGGGACTTCGGTGCAGCATTTGGATACAAAATAGAATTGAACACACAATGACTCTAAACTGCCTCCTAGTTTCTAAGGACTGAGGAAGGCGTGGTTTGCTAAGGTGATTTCTTTTGGCCTCCATAAGATAGCAGCACACAGGGTATTTCTTGAGGCCACAGGTGCCTGCGCAGAAAGCCTAGCAGCATCTCTTAATTTCAATGTGCCGAACAGTCACACGTGCCACCATTCACTGGCAAATTCGGATGCAAGGCTTCAGATAAGAATTCTTGTTATTTTTTCCCACCCTTCACATTGACAAGTAGCGGGGATGAGCTCACTGACAACGAGGAGGTCAGAAAGGCTCCCAGAAGCTAAGGGCAGGGCTCCAGCAGCCACAGAGGTGTACCCCTCAGAAGATTTAGAATCTCATAAATAGGAGGATTGTCTGACAGCCAATATCAGATCCAAGATTTTTTATACAATTTTATAAGAACAAAATAGACAAATGTGTCCTTGACTTGATAACATTTATTCAATATTCTTTGAAATTAGCAAGAATCAGAAGAAGCATATATCAATCAAATACAGTCACAAAAATGTCCTGGATATAAATAAAGATACACTATGAGAAATACTCACTACTGAAGGAACCAGTACTCTCTTACATTGACTACCTCTTAGCAACAAACAACTCAAACGTAAATTTAAGTTACTCACAATATAAAAACCTTGACGTTTTAAAGGAAAATAGAGAGCCAAATTGATCATAATTTGCCTCACTAGGCCCTTTCATAGTGTATGTTTTCAAGGTCTAGCTTGACAACTATTACAGAAATGACAAAAACAAACTCGAAAGAATGTTTCCGCAAAGTTCAACAGAACCGTGCAGAAATAAGTTACTTACCCATGCACAGAATAAGGCAAAGGCTAATTTCATTCGGGTTAGGAATAATAAATTTAACTAGTTTCTTTTTCACAAAACAAACATTTCAGACTTCTTTTTAAGTAACAGGTATACTCTATTATGCATCATACTCTACTTTACATGTTTTTCCTAACTCTACTCAGAAAGCCGGCACTCACACATCAAATAGAAACTTCTCCTTGATTAGACTTATTCTGTAACAACCACAGAAATGAATCTGGGTTCGTGATAGTGTCTATCATGAAAAGAGCACACAGTAGTAGAAGCATACAGTTTAGAGAGCTGAAAGTACATTAAAACGTAGTCTATGGAGTTCACAAATTCCGGTTTTAAAATATTTTTTCAAACTAAAAGCTGCAGAAAATTAGTTCTTAAATATTCTACTGAAAACTCTTGAGCAGCTAACATTTTAAATTTCTTAAGCTTTTTATTTTCTTAAAAATATTTAAATGAGTGTAGTATCTCATCTTTTTGAAAAATAATCCAAAAAAAGATTATAAATCTTTTGTTTTAATCAGTGTGACCAAGGGCTTGTCATCAGGACTGTAATCCTCATAGGCGATAGGGCTCACGTCATACATCGCAGGCCGGGATTTCTTTCCAAACCTGAAATCACAGACAGAGAGGACTCTAGTTAGATGAATATTATATCACAAGTCCTATTAAAAGCAAGTGATGAGAATAATTTATATTCAGGAATCAAAAGGAACTATAAAAATACTGTAAAAATATATTCTCTCTCAAGTACAGAAACCTAAGATAACCTGATATTAACATTGCATGTGTATAAACATTAGCCTTTGGTGCAGGAGGAAAAAAAAAGAATTTTATAAAACACAGAGCCCAAATGAACGTTGAAGCTTCTAGGTTAAATCTTGGCAAAGCAGTCAAGCACAACAGCTCCACAGGAGGTTTTAAGAAAATGTGTATCGATTTGTCTTTTTCTTTTGAGACCCATAAATATTTGGAGAGGCAAGTTTATTTTACACCACTCTAGTGCCTGAAATACAGAATGGCAGGGCAGTCTTTCCCGGACTGTGAACAGCCTCTCTTGTGGGATTTTCAGGGGATAAACTGTGAAGACTCAGAGGTCATCTGAGACCCCAACATAAGAAGGGCAGAGGGAGGAAAGGACTTCAGATATGGTGGTGTTTGTCCACACACTATGCCAGCATACACCATTGAGTTCCGCCCACCTATCACCTCCAACCACCGCCCCCACTCCACACACAGCCAGTGTTTTGTTGAGTACCAAGCCATTGTCCCAATAGATTTGTATATATCAAACTTGCCTCAACAGCAGGACTGACTCCCAAAAACCAGAGGAGTCAAAATCCAATTTCAAGACTTCCTGCCAAAACAGTCTTAAGATGGAAATTATTAAAATAAAACCAGTTTGACTTCTGGGTGGTCTCTTCCCATTCAAGATCTTACCTTTCCCAAAACCCCTGGAGTGCAACATGATTCAAACAGTCTTCCACACTAACCCACCATTCCTCCTCTTTTGCATAGACAACATTTTTTTTAACCATTTCAAGACCAAAAGGGCTCATTAAAAAGCCATTTTAAAAGGACCTTAAATTTTAAAAAGGTTACTAGGATATGGCCCCTAGGAATTAAAGGAGCTTATTTACCATGTCCCTGACCTATCTCTCCTCTTTTCCTATTTCCTCCTTTCTTGTATTTTGAAAGGCTGTCTTCTCATGTACAGAGATGGGAAGTAGAATCAAGTGGGAAACGAGAAAACATGCATTCTTCATTCTTCACATGGTCTTATAAACAAGTCATCACTCTTGTATTCCAATTCATTCAAGTTTAACTGGCCTGCAGCAGCACGAAGGCATAAGCCATGCCAGATCGGCGCCAGCTAGATACACAGCAGGCAAAATACAGGGTTAAAGAACTAAAGTAATCTGACTCCAAAACCCCACAGATGTCACTGCAATATTACAAAAGACTTCAATAAATTGATTTCTAAAATGTGAAACTTGACTGAAGATCCAGATTGTGCTTGCATAGATATGGGGTGAACTCCACCCTGCAGGCTGTTTGTCTAAATTGAGGAAGGCCTACATAATCTGAGGATAAGAAAAGTGTCAACAGGACTAAAGCTGGTCAGATCTTACACTTTCTCCCAAGTCTGAGAATTTCCCAGGCTACTTTAAGATGCAAATATTTTTATAATTTATTTATCATAAAACAACTAGATACATTGGTAAGAATATCCCACTAATAATAACAATTTAACAACAACAACAACAAAATCCAGCAACCCCCAGTGAAAAGCTCTCCATGTCCTAACATAATAGAATAAGTGGGATGGTTTCCAGTGGGAACTTTGACCTGGGCCAAAGTATAAAAAAAACTTAAGATTAATTAGTCATATTAATTAACTGACAAATTGATTGGTTGGCTGAAAGGAAAAAACCAACTTAATAGATTGAATGTATCTTTAAGATACCCATGTTTAAATATGATTTTAAGTTTGAAGAAGAATCTGCTTCCTCAAAATCTAGAAAGTTAAATGCCTTCATTTTATTCAATTCATTAACATGCTGTAGCTCAAAGGGCTGTAAACTTGGATGCTGCCAAAAAACTCAATATTGACAACGCAGGTTTGAGGGTGGGTGTCCACAGAGTACGATAAGGCACGGGCTGGGGTAGGTCACTGAAGAGTAAGCCATGTGTTCACCTGTGTATGCTCAACGGAGACAGAAGAACAAGGAGCATTGCTTTGTGTCCAGACTGGTTAACTCAGCCATGTGACCTGGTTCTCATGGGATTAATGCCAAACCAATATTGGCCATAAAGTATAAAGCTGGTTACCGAGGTGGTTAAAGAGTAATACCCTCAGCGCTAGAAAAGGGAGCAGGCAGACCTGAAGCTGGAATCTCTGTATTTTTATTTTCTAGTGCCCAAAACGTTAATCAAATTCTTTATCTTTGGAAGTCTCCACCTAAAATGCAGTATCTACCACATAGAAGCTAAAATGGCTTCCTTAATAGAAACATCAGTTTTTAAACACACAATAAAATGAAATAAGACTTTGCTTGATGAATAAATGATAAATGAATGTGCATTCATACCTACATTTAAAATACTAACAGTTTTTTAATCTCTCCTTTGTTTCTGAGAATTGGGTGGATGTTAAGAAATCAACAAGCCAGCACCTATAGAATTCCATTTTAAGCTCTCAGTCACTAAACCAGTGTCAGAGATTGCCTACTTTATTGCAGAGTTTTTATATAACTGTGTGAAATGAGGTCCAGATGAAGGCCAAACTTCACCTGCTTGTAAACCATTCATGTGCCTAATCCCAACTTGTACCCCACATCTTTATAATAAAATAAAGTAAAAATTAATAATAATAAATCAACACACCATTTTCCTTATCAAAAAGTACATTTCAATCATAAAAATAATAATAATAAAATGGGAAGCTAGAGAAAATTATAATGTAGACCAAGGGTTAGTAAACTACAGCCTACAGGCCAATTCCAGTCTGTTTGCCTGTTTTACAAATAAAGTTTTACTGAAATATAATCAAGCCCATTCATACTGCTGCTGGTTGCTTTTATCCTACAAAGGTTGAGTTGAGTGGTTGTGACAGAAACCATCTGGTTTGCAAAGTCTAAAATATTTTACAGATCCTTCATAAAGACAGAAGTCTTACTCTCCGAAAGATCAGGTGTCAATGTTTTGTACATTCTTCTTTTTTTTTTGAGTTGGAGTCTCCCTCCGTCACCCAGGCTGGAGTGCAGTGGCACGCTCACAGCCACCCCAGCATCCATCTACTGGGCTCTGGTGATCCTTCCACCTCAGCCCTCCAAGTAGCCAGAACCACAGGCATGCGCTACCACACCTGGCTAATTTTTTGATTTGTTGTAGAGGCAAGGTCTTACCATGTTGCCCAGGCTGGTCTCGAACCCGTGGGCTCAGGCAATCTTCTCACTTCGGCCCATCCCTCAAACCCACATCCCTCCAATTCATTTTACAAATATGTATTCGGCATCTCTGAAAGCATCATATACAATAATATTTATTACATATTTTAACAAAACTGAAAATCCTCTGCAAACTGTTATGTGACTGAATTTTTCAAACAACCTTCTGTGTGATGTTTTACTCTTTCGAAAGCGTTCTTGTCAAGCTAAAAAAATAAATTTACAAGTTAAAGAATTAATAAGAAAATGTTTCTTCTGTGATGGGCAAGGCTGGCTGAGTGGAGCACTCAGTGACTCTAGTCACACATCCCCACCTGAGGTAGTTCACGTCCTACAACATGATCATAGACCATGATAAGTACAAAATGTCTGCTGAGGATCTGTGAGGGAGCTAGATTTTTAAAAGATGGGGATGAATCGACACATACGCTTACCTCCCAAAAAAGCAACTCAAAAGCCCTGGGGCTCCATCCCCAGCTCCTCCTCTATCCCCACAAGGAGCCATTATCCCGCACTGTTCTGAGTGCTCATTCAACATATCATTCCATTGTCTGGTTTTCATTGAATGATTATCTCATCTCATTGATTAACAACCTTGTGAGGCGAGTGCCTATTATTGGTCCCATGTTACAGATGAGGAAATGTAAGCTTAGTGACAAGTATCCTAAGGTCACACCTCTGGTGGGAGGTGGAGCTCTCTAGCTTCCAAGCCTGGGTTCTGAACACTTCACTTCATACGTGTGAGGACCCCATGAATTGCAGCACTCATTCCACCTGTTCCTGATGAAACCTGTATACGGCAGCATCTAAAAGCATTACCTTCAAATCAGCAAACCTGCTTTCTCATTTACAAACTCTGGCTTACAGATCCTGATTTATTAACTCTGGCTTACAAAGCTCATGTACAAATCCTGGTTTTCTCACTTAACAATTCTGTGACTCTTGTGTAAATTGTATTATCTTACTAAGCCCAAATTCCTTTCACATATAATAGGGACTAATAATACGTGTGCCCTAGACTTCCTGTGAGATTCCTGTAAATGAGTTATTTGTACACAATTTAGCACAGTGTGTGGCCCATGGGAAGCCCTCCAATACAGTTGGTCATCTCAGAGGCATTAATAGAAGTCGTTGCTCCAGTGGTATCAATAGCACTGACATCTCAAACATCATATTCGGTGACAAGTTTTGCGTGCCTACTTCTCTAAAGAAACAAAAGATACTGAAACCAGTTCTAAGGAAGATCAAATGGGCGTGCATTCTTCTAGTTCATATTCCCCTGAAAGTCAACCACTAAAACAATGCTGCAGAGAATGTCAGATCTTGAGAAAGGCCAAAATCAGAAAGTTTTGAACTATTTGGGAAAAGACAAACATGTCCTTTCACAGCTCTGCTTTATCTGTTGTCTGTGATCAGGCATTTCTCCCTGGTAGAGCAGACAGCAATCAGCAAACGAGATGTGACCTCAGCCTCAGCACTTGGAGAGCCCTGGTTTTGTTCATGCTGGTCAGTTATAAGCCCTCTCCTGCCTGAGGATAAGCAAAGCAAGCTGTGGAACAGATGACTTTTGAAACAAGAAGGGGTGGGAGAAGGCTCCCCCGTTCAACCCAGCAGCAGTACCAACTGAGAGCTGACATCAGTATCATCAGATATTTCCTCAGCCACTTGTGACTGTCACAGGTGACCCACTCAGTATGTGTCCTGTGTGGCCACTGGGGTGCAGTCATACTAATCCAAAGTCACCGCTGGGTTAGTGGCAGGGAGACAGCCCACGAAATAGACGTTAGCTGCTGAAGACTAGGGCGAGAGTAACATCAAAAGATCTGAGATTTCACCAGTGCCTTTCTAGGGTTTCCAGGAAAAGGGAACACTGAGGGCCAACCAGTCAGAGACCCGGCCATGGCCTCAACACAGCCATGCTGTGGAAACCACAGGCTGTAGCTGAATAAACGTTCAAAAGAGAAATTTTCCTGCATTCCAGATATTTAGGAAGGTATTGTTTTAATGTCAATAATTTTATCTGCAGTCACTGGTGCATGTAGGAGCTTGTTGGTTAGGAATTCTGCAGTAAATATTTTTGATAAAAATCAGCCCCAAATAAGAACCAGGTTTGTAAATGCTTTCAAGTTTATTCTTTCCTTCCAAGAGTATTCAGTTAAATATTTTCCCTGTGGGTCGTATGAGCAGAAGGTTCAGAGGAATCGATCTTAAACTATTCTGGGGCTGAAATAAAATACTCCTCTTCTTGTGCCCTGAAGGATCTTAGCCATGGATGCCTGTGGGGGCAGGAGGAATCTGATTTATTGGGTCTCCCAATACATACAAATATAAATCCATGGATTCTGCTCCCTCCTGGTGAACTAAGTCCCTCCAGAAAAGAAGGAAAGAGAAGACACTCGGTTGCCCAGACTGGAGTACAGTGGCCGCTCCCGGCACTCGCCTGCTGGGCTCCGGCGATCCTTCCATCTCAGCCTTCCGAGTAGCCAGAATTACAGGCGTGTGCTACCACGCCCGGTTGATTTTTTGATTTATTGTAGAGATGAGGTCTCGCTGCCCAGGCGGGTCTTGAACCCACGGGCTCAGGCAATCCACTCACCTCAGCCTCCCAAAGGCGTGGGATTACAGGCTGAGCCACCAAGCCCGGCTGAGAAGGGACACTTAAACACCAAAGAAACTTGTCAGTTTTCTGCTCGATTTTACATTATCCACCTCTGGTACATAATGTGATTTCCAGTGATCATTCAGTGATTTCAGGATACTGCAAATACTCCTCTATGCTGGGACCACTTCTGAGGTGGTACCCTGCAATGAATCTACTTCTCAAGCAGGTCATGGCATTCTATGCCAACCCCTAGCTGAGATCTTCCATTCACTTCAAATCTCAAATTTTAGTGAGATCCACTATGTGGCAGAACCTGTTAGAGACATAGAAATAAAAGCCACTGCCCTTTATTTTTGAGGCAATGGAGTGAAGAGTCAAATAAACAATTAAAGTGAAGCTTGCAGGGTTTGGTATTTGAGGGACTTCCTGGATACTTTAGCACTCAAGTTGACCCTGAAAAGAAGAATCCAAGATGAACAGTCATGCAGGGCCTGAGTTGGAGGAAGGCTGAGCTCTCTCTTCTCCCTTACAGTTACATAAGTAAGACTGGGTACAAACATATCCTTTCATAGCTCTGCTTCATCTGTTGGCACTGAGGCAGATGTTCCAAGCCTCACAAGTTCTCTCTCCCATTGGCTCTGCCCCCTGGAAGCCAAGTTCTGGCTTTTGCTTCTATTGGAGTAATAAGATCACTGTAAAATCTGAGACTTGGGTTTAGAGAGCTTCTTTTGGAGAAAGCAAACTTTTCATTCAGACATAATTTGAATCTTCTCATGTTTTGACCAATACCAGTATATGATATCCCAAGAAAGTCCATACAGCTAACAGTTCCCTTGAGCCCCTATCTTAGGCACCAAGCTCAACCTACTTTTTACTATGGCACACCAACTTTCTGAATTGTGTGCCTGAGATTATTCTACCAATTAAATGAAAAAATAGACTACTTAAACAATATTGCTATTATTTTTGGAATAAATACTCTGCAAAAGTCAGTAAAATTTTAAATTAGCTGATTTTTTTATGTTATATAAGAGATTTGGAGAAGTAAATATGGTATTACCTGTTTACACCATCCTTTGATATTTATAATTTAAGATGACTGTCATAGCTCTCTAAGGGAGGAGAGTTGTCCTTTGATCTATCTAACCCACAGAGTCAAGTAGTGGGCTAATTAAGACATAACACTGCAATTCAGACACCAGAACCTATGCTCTTCCTATGGTATCACACTAACTCTTTGTTCCTCCAAGTCTTTCCTCCAGAAAGGGACACTGCTTTCTATAATTCAGACTTCAAAAATAGAAAGATAGCTGTTCATCATTCTTTTAGTAGGCTCTTAAATCAAAAGGAATCATTTATATCCATGTTGATTGTTTGAAGAGCAACATGGCAAAAGACACTGCAAAAAGAAATTAATCAAAAAATTTTTCAATACACTGTGATTGAGAATAAAATATTTAGTCACAGATCAACACAAACTAAATAAATGAATGTCTTAGATGTAAGCAAAACAAAACAAAAAGCTAGCAGCAAATTTAAAGGAACTTGCTACAAAATGATTAAATGATCTGACCCCAATACTATGTTGAACATGTTAAAAAATCCTCTCTTTGCAGATGTAAAGTCCTGTTTGTAATATGACCCTAGTGCCAAAAATGTACATGTGAAAGCAACATCCCCCTTCCTCCTCTGCCACCCTCAGCACCCACCTGGCATGCCGGATGGAAGCAATTGCATTGCTGAACTCGCTGTCGATGCTGCGGCAGTTGTAGAACTCCTCGTAGGCTGGCCTGGAAGAGCCTTGGTACTCGATGCGGCTGATGCGGCAAATCCCCACAATCAGGATGATCAGCATTAAGATGAAGGCAACACAGAGAGCTCCGATGATGATGTAGAGGGAGTGGCGAGGCATGTTAGTGAGGCTCTCTGCCATGTGTCCGGACTTCCATTGGAGGTCTGAAGGCACAAATAAGCAAATGGATAGGGATGAGCCCTGGTTTTTAGAATGTGAAGGTCTTTCTCATCCTGCATTGGTAACAGAACTTAAGGACCATTCAAACTGGGAAGAATTATTGTCTATGGATAATCCAGACCAAGGACTAACATCCTTGATTCATAAGGACCTCTTAAAATCATTACAAAGAACCAGGAATACTCCACACAAAAAAAATAGACAAAGGACATAAAGAGGAATCCATCAAAGAAATACAAGTAGAAAATTGTTTAGTTTCATAATCATAAAAGTTGCAATTCGTCTACCAGCTCCCAAATATTATCTTAAAATGATGATAACCATAATTGACAAGAGTACCCAGAAATGGGGACTATAAGTTGATATATAATGCTTCAGTGGACTAACTGGCATAGACTTCAACCAAGATTTTCCCATTTTAGAATATATGCATTTATGTTGGGGAAATGGCCCTGTAAATGCATAAAACTCTGTGCACAAGAATGTTCATCTTGTATCACAATTTTTAAATCTGAAATTATCACCTATTACACCTATTACCTATTTGGAAAAAGGCTCAGAAAACAGCAGACACCCATGTACTCACTGCTCAGTTAATAAATGTTAATATTATACCATTCTTGCTTTAGACGTTTTCAGATAGTTTTTAAAAAGAAATAAAATGTTACAGATATAGCTAGAGTTCCCCCAACGCATACTCTCTTTATGCTACCAACACCAGCACAATTTATAAAAGTCAAAGCATGGGAAACAACCTAAATATTTAACTCTTAGTGAAATGGAAAGATGTCCATTCAACAGCAAAAGAATAAAAGAATGTTACCAAATAGGACCTACTTGTACAATACAATAATTTGACAGTTACATATTTGTGAGTTTAAAATAGATATCCACACATTGAAAAACTCAGAAGAATAGAGTGATAATAATGGCAAACGTGTATTGATTTCTTACTATGAACTGAGCACTTCAAAAACATCTCATTTAGTCATTATAACCAGAAGATATATTATTCTCTCTCCTACTTTACAAAAGAGGTCCAGGGAATTGACATTACTTAGAGTGAATGCATCAGACACAAGTGTGAATCTGAGGTCTCGGCCTCTGCACAGCAATGTGTTAACAATGGTGATCTCTGGAAGTGGAGATTACAAGTGATTTTTATTTTATTCTTTACCCTTCTCAACCTTTGCCAGCTTTTTCCAAAATAAGAATATATTCCTTTTACAATAATAAAAATAAGGATCTGAAGAAGACATTTGTGGGATCATCCTCCATCATAAGTATGAAGAGAGTGTGGGCCTTGGAATCATGCCAACTTTGTTTTCAATCCCAGCTCCCACATTTACTCAATCTCCTTGAGCCCTGATTTCATGGTTTCTAAGATGAAAATAACAACAGTAAGTCTCCTATATACAAACGAGTTCCATTCTGAGTGTGTTCATAAGTCCAATTCATTCATAAGTCTAACAAAGTTATCTGGGGTACCCAACTAACACAATCGGCTATACAGTACTGGCTACATCACTGCTGCTTTTATGTTGCTTCTAGATATCCTTGAAATAAAACTTGAAATAAAGATACTGTACTACTATACTCTACGCAGCACTGTACAGTAAAGTACACAAAAGCACAACCACTTGTAGAGGATGTACACATGTGACAATGTATGCTAGACACGTGAACTTACATGATTGGACATGTGAACACACGTTTGCATCTTTGAAAGTTTGCAACTTGAAGGTTTATATGTAGGGGACTTACTGTACACCCCACTGTCTTTCTGTGAGCATGAGTTAGAAAAGGTGTTAAAAAAACACACTTAAAAAGTTCACTGCTGGAATGTGGTGCGTGGTCCCTAAGGAGGAGCAGTTGCAGTGATGGAGGAGGGAAAAATAAAGAGGAGCTTGTTATCCTCTAAGGCATGAGTCTGAGCTGAAGTTTATCAAGCATTGCCCTGTGTCTCCTCTAAAAGCATCAACCTATATTAGCAGGGGAAAAAATGGAAGGACAGGATATAGTCTCCATGCTTGGTACAAGTCAAGGTGTCAAATTATGTTTTGTTTACAGACCTGCACATAAGTGGAATTGTCTAGATGACATGAACAGGATTTGAAAGGGAACTGTAGAAATTAAAAAGGTCTAGGTAAGACCAAAGCAACGTAGAACTCGTGAAAAAGAGGATGCTTTCTCTACACATGCCACCACCATCACCACCCCCGCTTTGCCTCCAGGAAATCACTGTCATAGTGGGATTCTGGGTGCCTGAATACGGAATTCAGAGGTAAGTGGGAATGGGACTGAGTTCATTGAAATCCACTGGGTTTTTTGCACTGTTCCATTATAGGTGAGAGCATCTGAGGGCTCTGGGCACCTACACTCTCATCTCAGCAATATCGTCAGTGATCATGGAACCTGCTATCCAGACTCAACTACTCTTTATCTTGAAAAGTTGCAATCTAAAGAACAGCACAGGTAGACACTCAAACAAGGACCCAGGTTTGAAGCCTAACAGAAAACTGGTCCGCATGCCCAGCCTGATGGCTTTCTGAGAGCTGGAGAAGAATGGATGAATGAAGTGACTCCTGAGTTTGCATCCAGATTCTCCTGAACATTTTACTGAGAGCTTTAAAGCCTAGTTTGTCATTCTGTCTGCCTGCCTGGAGCTTAGTAAGACTAAATGACCATTAGTGCGTTCATTGCTCCATCTGAGCCAACTCACACACAGGCAGACACAGCAACATAAATCACCGCAGATAGTCATGATGGAAAGGAGAAGGTGTTCAACCAGAACTAAGGCTCAATCCCCAAATCCACAGTCATTTCATTTGGCAATACCTCGTGTGCATTGAGGGAGACAACTCATTTTTCTGGCTTAAAGAGTAAGTGTGATTCACTTGATTTCCAAGTATTATAACATTCTCTAAAAAATTCAATTGCAGGCTGGAGTCCAATGCTCAGCAGAGTATGTTATAACATACATTTAGCATCAACATGAGAGCAGCCAGTACTGTGTTTCTGCTCCAGCTTGGGTAGAGTGCTTAGATCTGATCACTACGGAGGATTGCACGAGTTCATGATGAGTTCTTGTGGGCTACGCATAAACTTCATAGAAATAACTCACATATCCTATCACTTGTGTATACACAGTGAGTGCGCAACCACATGGCCACTACAGTGAAAAAACAACTGCACTGGATTATGTGCTCTGTGCGGTGTCCCAGGCCTGATGGCTTGCATTTCTGACCATCTGCTCCATTTCCCAAAAGTCTGTGTTCCAAGCCATTAGGACTTTTGGAAAAACTTTTCCAAATTTCTCTGAAACCTCTGCTTTTCTCCATTCCTCTGTCCTTTTCTTGAAAGTTAGATTCCACCTTACTGTCATCTAAAGCTTTTCTGATAGACGTGACTGTGGATGCTTTCCGGGCGAATTGGTTTAGTAGCCCATAACCTGGGTTGGATCTGGGTATATCCAACACTAAGTCTGAGAGGCAGTAAATTTATCTGCACCAGGTGGCTGCAACTGCCGTCTCCCAGGCCAGACGCTATCCTCATAAGTCATCGCTTTGCTGCATCCCGGGAGTCCCAGTGCATGAATCATTGACTATGTTGGCTACAGCAAGCACAGGGAAGAATTGTGAACCAGAATGTGCCAGATGGGTTGATCTCATCAGCCCCAGCAGGTGCATGACCAGGAATGCATATACACTAGCTGTTCAAGAGAAATGTTGCCCTTGTTGTTCTGAGTGATCATTTTCATTTCTATTTAAACCAAAATTTGTGTGAGGTTTTGTATTTTCCAAAGTGCTTTTGCATTGAACATTTCAGTTGGCCCCAAACAACCACCTTGAACTAGGCAGAGGAGCTAGGCTCAGAGCAGCTGCTCAAGGTTAAACAGGCAGTCAGTGGCCAAGCTGAGAATAAAACCAGGTCTACTAGTGACCTGTATTCCACCAAAAACAGATTCCAATCAATTTACATATTGATTCTAAAATACATTGTCCATATCTATTTTTTAATTTCCATAGTGAAAGTAACTGTTCACCTGTTATTTAAAAAGAGAATGAAAGTGAGTGTGTCTCTTGTGAAGATGTCACTTAGTTCAATCACTTTTGAGATCACCTGCTGCCTAGAACAATTTTGAGAAGGGACTCCATGCAAAGCATGCACTCTACCACTGAGATACACCCTGACTCGAGGATAGATTTCAAATTGCTTTATGTTTTCTATAGCTAAAGGTCAGCAGGACAATCAAAGCAGTCGATGGGATGGAAAAACATTAACAACCCTTGTTAATCTTCGGAAAAGGAACGAATGGGAAAAGGGAATGAAAGGAATAGATCACCTCCTTCATAGGGATCCATTCACTGAACAGATGAATTAAGCACCTACTGTGTGCCAGGCACAGTGCTGAGTACCAGGGATACAAAGCGAGGGAAAATAGAAAGAAAAGTAGTCTTGTGGAGCCCCAGTCTTTTTGAGAGATATAGGTATCAAGCAAATGATCCCAAAATAAATGTTAAAGTACAACTGTGCTACATCAATGAGAGACAAGCTCTGCACTGCTGCGGGAGAGGACAGGAAATGTTCCATCTCACAGAGTGTTGCACTACAGAAGTCTCCTGGGAGCTGGCTCTAAGGGTGAGTGGGCACTAACCAGAGTCAAGGAAGGGCAGAGGGAAGACTGGCCCAGACAAAGAACCGGAGAGCAGCACAGGGATGTAAAAACAGTCGCTTAGTGGCTTGAGAAGATGAGGCGGAGAGTGATCTCAGCAAGGAGGAGGGGCCACCCTGCAGGGTAGGGTAGTGCGGCCTTGGGTCTTTAATCATTTCTGTATTTTAATAAGAGCTTGCCACAGGCAGGGATGAAAACTGAGAGCGAGGGTCTGAGTGTTCCGATTTACACTTTGAAAAGATCTTTCTGACTGTGAGTGAAGAAAGGACTTGAGGGGCAAGGACAGAAGCCAGTTCAGAGGCTCCTATAGGATGGGGCAGAGATGCGGGTGGATTGGCCTTGGGGGGTGGGGTAGAGATGGAGAGAGGGAAATGGATATGAGTGCTCTGTTAGAGGAAGAATCAACTAGACTAACTGCAGCCTGAATAGCTAGGCCAATGAGGGGAGAGAAAGGCAGCATCTAGCTCCTGGTTTCCAAGCTTGTATCGCTAGGTGGATGAGGTGCTATCGTCAAGCCAGACAACCAGGTTGGAGGGGAAGATTCTGAATTTGGTTTTGCATGTGTTAAACTGGAGGTTCCTTTAAGACACCCAAGTAGTTATGTCAAATAGATAATTGTATTTTGATGTTTAGCTCATTATTTTGGTTAATAAGAGCTGACATTTACTGATAATTCAATATGTGCTGGACACTATTCTAAGTGCTTTAGGTGTTGACTCACTCCACCTATAATGCTGTGAGGTAAATGCTGTTATTATCTCCATTTGATATAGGAACCAACTGAGACTCTGTGAGGGAAGCTACTTGCCTAGGATTAATACATCGTAAGTGGTAGCACCTGGTTTAAGAGAGGTGCTCTGATTCTGAAGCCACATGCCTCAATAAGCAATGTTTTCCAAATGGCAAAGTGTGGAAATCAATGCACTGGGGTCAGACTGACCACCAAAAAGAATGAAATAATATCTTCTGCAGCAACTTGAATGGAATTGGAGACCATCATCCTAAGTGAACGAACACAGGAAGAGAAGTCCAAACACAGCATGTTCTAATTTATAAGTGGAGCTAAACTAAGGATCTGCAAAGGCATATAGAATGAAATAATTGACAATGGAGACTCAGAGGGGGGAGGGGGAAAAGGGGGAGGGGCAAAACAATCACCTATAGGTGATAATGGGCACAGGTGGGAGTGGTGGGTATACTTAAAGCCCAGACTTCTTCGCCACTATACAATGCCATCATGTAACCAAAAACTATTTGTACACCTTAACAAATAAAAAAATAAAAATTAGAAAACTATATTAGAGTGTGTCACACTTGTAAAAAGTATCATTTTATGTTTTGAGTGCTTGTATATATGCTAGTCTGTGTTATATGCAGCATCAAAATGTAAAAGTTGTTTTCTTTTTTTTTTTACTGTGGGTTGTACTTAAAAGACCTGAAAAACATTTCCCTCTTCTATACACATCCATAAGTACTCTTCAGACAGGGATGATGGGGAGATTCTCCTCATGCACTATCTGTAATGACTTTGAAATGAAAAAGCCAAGGTCTAACTACAAAGAAAAACACCTCCTAACAAACGTATTTATAAAGATTGTGTACTTATTCTTACATGTGTAAACTTCAGTCACCTTCAAAGTACTCTCCATTTAATGCAATACACCTGTCAAGACACTTTTTCCACTGCACAAAACGGTTTTTGAACTCGTCAATTTTGATGCCTTTTAGTGCTTCTGCTGTTTTTTGTTTCACCTCTTCCACACTGGCAAAACGTTTCCCTTTGAGGACTTTTTTCATGGGAAGGGGAGTGTTCAGGGCAAGATCAGGTGAACAGGGAGTGTGGGGCATGGGGTCATGCTGTTCTTGGTCAAAAACTGCTGAACACTCAGCCATGATGACAGATGCATTATCATGGTAGAAGAACCAGCCACCTGTTTGCCGCAACTCAGGGCATCTCTTTCCCCAATTGTGAAGCACAATAACACTAACTGGTACACTGATGTCGATGGGTTCCTAGAATATTACCTAGCAGGGGAAGTCTGTACTACAAGGGCCCTACCCTCCAAAAGATAATTCCATTTTTTTAGGAGTCCCCACAAATATCCATAACAACTACTTATCTATATTATGCCTGTTATCCTAAAATATTCTGTACTTACAGAAAATTAATAATTATTAACTCAAAGGCAGCTAATTTAAGAATATTCCATCAGGGATGGGAAATTTCATTTTGAGCAGGCAACCAGAGGCTTCTAGCCGCTAAAGAGAATGACAGTTGATAATAATTAAGGCAACCGCTGGGCTCGGTGGCTCAGCCTATAATCCCGCGCTTTGGGAGGCTGAGGTGAGTGGATTGCCTGAGCCCACAGGTTCGAGACCCACCTAGGCGACTTGGCGAGACCTCATCTCTACAATAAATCAAAAAATTAGCCGGGCGTGGTAGCGTGCGCCTGTAGTTCCAGCTACTTGGAAGGCTGAGGCGGAAGGATCGCCGGAGCCCAGCAGGTCGAGGCTGTGGTGGCTGGGAGTGGCCACTGCACTCCAGTCTGGGCGACAGGGTGAGACTCCAACTCAAAAAATAATAATAATAATTAAGGCAACCATTTACTGAGCATCTACTGTGTACCAGGCACTGTACATTTATTACCCCATTTATTGAGGCCTGAGGCTCAGAAACCTTGTTTTCTGACCCAGAAATAAGTTCCTGAACTGAAGTTCAAAACCAGTCCAACTCACAGAATTGAATTCTCAACCACAGAACTCCACAATAGCATTCTTTCCATTCAACCAGACTGCATTCCCCACATCCAGCCACAATGGTTCCCAGAGAAATAAGTGGAGGATGCTTTCCTGGTGGTCAAAGTGTTAATGAGGTTATTATGGATTAAATGAGATTTGCAAGTCACTTTTGGGCCTCAACATCGTTGCCTCCTCAGGGAAAAGTTTTAAAAGACCAAGAGCCAAAACAAATGCTCATGAAAAATTAAAACAAAGCTAATAATCAGCCAAAATCAAAACATAAAATACAAAAACCCTTTACTGGGTAATTCCATCTTTGAGAATTTATCTTACTAATATTCTCACTTGAGTATGCACAAGATGTATGTGAATGTATGTGCAGCCCCATCCCCAATTCAGATGTCAAAACCTAATCACCAAAGTGATGATCTTAAGATGTGGGGGCCTTTAGGAAGTGATGAGGTCATGAGGGTGGTGCCTTCATGATCGAGATCAATGCCCTTTTAAAAGTGGTCCCAGAGACTGCTTCGCTCTTCCTCCATGTGAAGATGTAGCATGAAGGTCCTCATCAGTCACTGAATCTGCTGGTTCCTTGATCTGGGACTTTCCACCCTCCAGAATTGTGAGCGAGAAATTTCTGTTGGGGCTGCTTTTATGAGGGATTGTTTATAAGTTACTTACTGTAATGTATTTTGTGATAGCAGCCCAAACAAAGTAAGATAGTTGCACATGTAAGAATGTCCATTCTAGTATTATATTTAATAGTGCAAACTCAAAAATGGATTATCTGTCTATTGATAGGGGTCTTATTAAATAAATTATGGGGCCCCTGAAGAATGAAAATACCATGTGTCATTAAAGTAATGGTAGATCTGCATAACCAACATGGACAAACCTTCGAAATATATTATTAAGCATAAAACAATATGCTGAAGAGTGTACATAAAATAATGTACATAGATGCTGAAGTGTGTCCCATTTGTATGGCAGAAAAATGGATACTTATATACTGACTGAATACATCTGGAAGAATATACAATAAATGCCTAACAGTTACATTTGGAGATTGAGATGGGGATCTGAGTGGGGAGAGAGATTAATATTATTTTTTAAAAATTCAAGTTTATATAAAATGAGAACCAAAGAGCCTAACCTATTTGTATAACAAGGTCTGCCCATTTAACATTATCATGTGATAGGTTTCTTCAATCATTATTAAATTCCATCTATTTAGAAAGGAAGAGACCCAAGACATCTATTTACATATAACTCATTCTCTGACCCCAGGAGAATTTTATTCCCTTTCTCTGGGTGTCTGGAGTTACCTGTGCAAAATCTTACAGAGACTCTCATCACATATTCTGATCTACCCTCAGATGATGAGTTTCTGAAGGCAGGAGCTATTTCACTAATCTTTATATCCCAGGTACTATGTTCAATGCCCAACAACAAAGAGCCATTGATTACTGAATGACTACATGAGTCCAAGATAGCCTATCTATTTCTCAATTGTATAATATCATCAATCCAGTAGTTTAACCATAGATTCATCCGTTCAATGTACACAATTGGCCAACTGTCAATCAGCAAGGTTGGCAGCAGCTCCAGCTAGTATAAAACTTATGTTCCAACATAAATAAAACACACCACTACATAGAGATTTATAAGAATTTTGAATTTTAGACCTTGACTCTAGGAAGGCATGTTTTCTCTTTATTAAAATACAAAAATAGGAGGCAGGCCCCCCCAAAACTGAAATTATCTTTTGGCAGGTCGGCCCCTTGTAGTACAGGCTTCCCCCGCTAGGTGAGTGTTCTAGGAACCCATCTGCCTCAGTGTACCAGCTAGCGTTGTTGTGAGGGGCCGCATATGGCTTCAGTGAATTGTTCTGTGGCAGTCACTGGTTCTTCCACCATGATAATGCACCTGCCCACACCATGCGGAGTGTTCAGCAGTTTTTGACCCAAAATGGCATGACTCCTGTGTCCTAATCTCCCTATTTACCCAATCTCACCTGAGCAACTGTTCTGGGAAACGTTTTGCTGATGTGGAAGAGGTGAAATAAAAAACAGAAGCAATAAAAGGCATCAAAATCGACAAGTTCAAAAATTGTTTTGAGCAGTTGAAGAAAGAGTCTCAATAGGTATATTGTATCAAACGGAGAAGGTAAGTCTGAGCATGTAAGAATAAATACACATTTTTTTAATTAAATAAATTTCAGGTTTTGGGGGCCCCCCCATATGTGTGATCAGTCCTAGGGTGATAAGAATGAGTGACGGAGAGTTAAAACCTCACCAGTGTTGCACTGCTAATTTCCAGAACTTTGGGGTTGCATTTGCCTTAACAAATATATCAAACATTATTATAGCTGAATGATTCTATTAGGATGGTCCTGAATCCATTTTCTTGATGGTTTTGATAAATTTCTGTATCTTATTATTGGGGTAAACCCAGGGCATGGACGGTAACTACAGAACAGCTAAAATGGTATTCATTTATATGTAAATCCTACTGTGATTTCAGGATTTCTAGTGATGACTGATGAGAAAGTACATTTCCACATGTAGGGCCCATTACTGAAGGAGGCTCAGTTTTCAGCGTGTGCAAAATGTGTACTTGTGAGTATCCCATACACATTTCATACTGAAATTTTTCCCACGTGCAATAGTGAATGGTTTGTGGTGTTTGTTTTTTTTAAAAAGACAATAAGTATCTGCCTTATAATTTGTGTTTCCTGACATAGTATGATACTATTTTGAGAAAGAATCCTATAATGCTGGAAGAAAGAACACGAATCAAGTCATTTAATCCCTCATTTCATGAATGAAGAAGCTGAGTCCCAGAAAATGAACTGACCTTCCTTCTGTCTTGCAGTTGGTTAGGTGGCTGGAGACTCAGGCCTGGAATCCAGGCCCCTGTCCTCAAGAGCGGCACTCATTCTATCCACCACATCCTCACCTTCAATTGCTGTACATCATGCTTCTGCAAATACTCATCACGATGGTAAGGATGATGTTAGAGACAAAATTGACTCTAAATCATCCCCAAATATTTTAATTTTTAAGAATAAATAGGGGGAGGAATGAGACACAATTGTTAGGGTGGTATGATGGGCAAAATAAGGGTCTCCCAAAGAAGTTCACCTCCTAATCCCCAGTATCTGTGAATGTGTTACTTATATGGCAAAAGGGACTGTGCAGGTGTGATTAAATTGAGGGTCTTGAGATGCAGAGATTATCCTGGATTATCCAGGTGAGCTCAATGCAACCACAAACATCCTTTTAAGTGAAAGAAAGAGACAGTTGAAGACAGAGCTATGAGAATGAAAACAGAGGTCAGAGTGATGCAATTTCTGGCTTTGAGGAAGAAGGAAGGGACCATGAGTCAAGGAATATGGGTAGCCCGGAGGTTGGAAAAGGAAAGGAGACTGGTTCTCTCCTAGAGCATTTAATAGAAAGACAGCCCTGCTGGTATCCTTGATTTTAGCCTAGTGAGACCCATATTGGACTTCTGCTCTTTGGAACTGTGAGATGACAAATCTGTGTTGTTGTTTTAAGCTACTCAATTCATGGTCATTTGTTACAGTGGCAACAGGAATATAATACAGATGGCCAGAGAAGGCACTTTTGAACTGAGACCTAAATGAAAAGAAGGCAGTTTCTATACTAAAATCTGAAGGAAAGGCGCTCCAGGCACAGGTCACAGCATGGGCAAAAGCCCTGAAGACAGGGATAAATGTGACCTGTTCAAGGAAGAGGAAGAAAGACAGTGTGTCTGAAACAGAATGAGCAAGAAAGGGAGGCAGGCAATGTGCCCTCCAAAGTCAGGGATCAGGTTAAGGAGATAATCTAGTAGCCTTCCAATACCATGTGGTTCTCCCCTTACATCTGAGCTTTCCTGTTTAGATCTACCAACTGAGCCTTGTGCCATCCAGGTGTCCTCCTCTTGGTTTCTGGCCACTTCAGAGTGTCACAGGATTAGAAAGAGACCTCAGAGGCCATGGGTCCCACAGTTCACCCAGGCCTGAAGGCCTCTTACAGCTCCTCTACCCACCAACTGTCCAGAATCTGCTTCCACCCCTGATCATAGAATCTATTCTGTTGATTCATATCCAATTCTCTGACACCTGCCACTGGCTCTTGCTACACGTCATCTGCAGACCTCATGTGCATCATCTCCATTCCTTAAACTCAGGGTAAGGGGGGAACACCCAATGTGAGGCCTCAGTAGAGCTTAATTTGTGATGGAGTTTATTTTAATGCTAGAAAATGCTAGAGTAAGTAAATAGAGAACCCAGCTGTTGACTGAGAAATGTGATGGGCTCCATCATACCCAACCACTCAGAATGGTCCTTGTCCTGGGTGGTAGGTGGCATCTAAAAGAACAACTGCTGGAGGTTAGTCTTCCCCAAGAGTAGCTCATAGTCTAAGAGCTACGGTAGTGAAGTAAGAAAGAGAAAGTACAGCCAACATTTATTTAGTGCCTACTACACAGCAGAAAGCGGTACATTGTTGCCTCAATTAACCTTCACAGCAACCTGCATAGGAAGTCTTCCTATTACCAAGTGAAAAAGACAAGGCTCCCAGAAGTAAATTTGTTGTACAAGTTATATAACCAGAAAGTGATAGAGCAGGAATTTGAAGCCAACCTTGATACTTTCTGTTATTCCAGCCTAGTATATTTTTTACCTATATTATCATCACCAGAAGAAAGTAAATTTTCGATTTTTTACATGATAGGACTTTACTTTAAAATTTATTAATGACACCCTGTTTGTTCCTGACTTTCCCTCTTCTCCATACTCTGCTATAATTTATCTTTATGAATACAATTGTAAAAGTTATACATAGATATTATTCTGCTCTAAGGGTACAAAATTTGTCATTTCATAGAATTATCAAATTTTAGAATGAAAAAAGTTCCATTTTATGGATAAGTAACCTGAGGCTCACCACAACTAAATGTAGTGATACAAGGTCCTGTTTACTCACGTCAGATCCTTTCTCCCAACAGATTACACTATACTTGACTTAAATGCAGTCCCTTGGTATTTTTATCATCAGAATATCTCCCTGTGCTTTGTTTCTCTCTTCAACAAGGGAGTAGTTCTCATCCATCTTTAGCAAGTTGGTTCTAAGACCATTCTACATGAGAGCATTTGAAAAGGTTAAGGTAGAGGCCTACCAATAACTACTCTCTTCCTTCTCTGGTCATGAACCAAGAGAGAAAACAAAGAACGAGCCGATCAGAGGCCAAATAGTATCTTCAGTTTTGTCAAGTTGATGTTGGAGAATGTGGTTCACATTTGGACAAGAGAATTTCCTTACTGAGGTGGCCACTTCCCACCTTAAACATGCACTGAGAATTAGACAGCCTCATTCAGCTATAGGCATTGCTGGGTCACTAGTGAGGGCCCAATCTTGTAACACAGCATGGAGGTCAGTCCAAGACAGACAGGCAGGCAGACAGGCCTGTGTATCTTGATGTGCCTCCAGCTAGACTCATCCAACAGATAAGTTGTCCTTATCTGTTGAGGAATAAAGGAAGGGTAAGAGGGCCCAGGAGGGAGCTCTTATGAAACATTCCCATCAAAAGCAGCAATCTGGAATGGGGAGGAGGCAGTTTCCCAACCAGCATGGTTAGTTTTCTTCTGCTGTGAAAAATCAAACTGCCCTGATGAATTTAAATAAGAAAAAAGTACCTTTCAAAGCTGAATCTTTAACAGGTTCCAAAACAACTGAAAACCTAAATCCACATCAGCTCTCATTTTCATTTCAATCTTAGTAGATAACATCTGTTAATATATAAAATCTTGATTATGACATTTTCAAACTTCTGTTAGGTCATCATAAGAGAACACTTAGCTCAAAGCAACCCAAAATGATTTTCAGCTTTTCTTTCAAGCTCTTCCTCACCAGCCTTTCTCCAGGCAATGGATAAAACCTAATATATTTGAAGACACTTGAAGACATAAATGAAAGGTGAATTTACAATCTCTGTGCTTTTTAAAAACTTTTCAACACAAAGACTCTATTTTATATATATATGATTCTAATGCTTCTCCGTGAGGCTCATTTTTGGCTGCATGAGAAGCAATGAACTCTGGATGACATCTGAAAATTCTCTTCCCGGTGTAAAGGGTGGATTCAGATTCAGGAAGGAGTGGGGGAAGCATCATGTGAGGGGTAAATGTACTAAGCTGGGTGCTGAGCACTAAAATGAGGCAAGAGTAGCTCAAGTTGTCCTTCTGGACCTCACTGTTTCATCTGCCAGTAAGGTGTGGGAGATTTCCGGTCACAGCCAGCAAGCATCCTCTTCTTGCTGAAAGAAAATACTTAAATAACAGTGTTAAGTAAATGTTAAATAAGTTGCAGAAATACTTACGAATCTCACAATTAGCTCCCACCCAGCCGTGTGGGCAGTGGCAGGTATAACCATTGGGCTGGTCCAGGCAGGTCCCAGCATGATGGCAGGGGTTACTGTCACATTCATTTATGTCAATGTCGCACTCTTCACCTAAGGAAATAAGGAAAAACAGTGGTGAAACTTCCCCCATCATTTCTCTGGCAAAACAAAGATCCAAGGCTAGGGGTCATGTCCTCCAGCAATGGAGTCCAATCTGCTGTTTGTATAAAGTGCAGAACTCTCAGAAAATTCCAGACAAGGGATCTTTTGCTTAAGCAAAAAGAAAAAAAAATAGCTTTGGTAAAAAGAATCCTTCCTTTAGTCTATTTAACTAGTTAAGTGAAACTAATTCCTATATCTGAATAAACCTTTCCAGGTTGATGAGAAAAATAAACTTGGGGTCCTGATTTTATTAAAGAAGTCTATTTTATTTCGGATTTCATCAGCTGGATCTTGTTATTTATTTTTGTGAAACTTCGAAAGCAGAAAACTTATAGTTTATGATTATTCTGTGGTCAAGCATTTGAGTGTGTGAGACTGAGACTGGACATTTGATTCTTTTCTGGAAAGTTCTAGGACATAGCTGTGTGCCTTGTCTAAGTCAATTATGAAACTTTACTGCACTTTCCAAACCTCTGGATGTTCTTTTGCTTGGGAGAAGGTGGGACCTGAAATGCTCAGGAAGAGCATCAGGCCCACCTAAGGAGAGAAGTTGTGAAATCTGGGGTTAGCCTAAATCTGACCTAATCGTCCTGGGAAATGTTGACCCAAGGAAGCTCACATCTGCTCATCTGAGATTCTTCCATAATAAAAAAAAGTGATCCTGAGCTCCTGACCCTGCCTAGACCCAACTATTCAGGGTATCCTTGCCTGCCTCAGAAAAAACCTGATATAAAGTTACAAACCAGAACACAAGGCCAAAGTCACAGTAATCCCAACATCAATTTATAAGAAATAGCTTGTTATCAAAAGTTACACTAACAAAGCCATATTAAAATGATTTTGAAGCCACCACTATTGAGTCAATACAAAATAAGTACACTTCTTAAATTTAAAATTATCTCATCAAAGCTGAAGAGGACACTTTAAATTGAGGCACTCTTTTCTCAAAAGTTTGCAAATAAAAAAAAGAAATTTTCAAAATGAGCCCCTATTTGCTTAGCTAAATGTAGAAAGTGATAAGAAAATAAAAATCCTAGCAATCCTAGACTAAAGCAAAATCAAATATTTTGTCCATTTTCAAAAGGTAATATTTTATTGTATACTCAGGTAATTACTTCTGGACTCACTTAATTAGCATTAAATTGCCTTTCTATCTGCTATTGGTTTACCACACAGTTATAAAATCACTGTATGTCACTCACAGACCATTTCAGAGGAGGAATCTCATACTAAAATATTTCATGTATGTTTCATTTAATACTCCTTCTGTACCTGGCATCTGACTATTTTATTTTTAAATAAAATCTGCTAAACAGAAATTTACTACTAAGTTGATTAGGTCCTACTAGGTTGATTATAATTCAGTAGTGTTTAAGTGAATTTGTTTCCTGCAATAAGTATAATCACTTACATCAACAGAAAAAACATGAAATTGATTGCCTCTTACTAACCTAGTTCAAAGCTTGTCTTTCTATTAATGGGGCAATCACTCTGAGTAGAAAAGGGCATAGACTAAACTATTACAAATGGCGTTATATGGTAGACTAGTTGAAAAGACACAAATAAGAATGTGCTGACATGTTCTCACTCATATAATGGACCTTGAACATCCAATGTAATACTATAAGAAAATGACTGACAGTACTGGGAAACTATGGGGGGGGGGAGATGGGATTAACAGTAGCAAATATCTGTCTGGGGATGGGGAAACACCTCTTATCAACAGGGTGCCTGAATGAAACATAATTGTACACCTAACCCTTAACTGTACCCCACAAAACCATAATAAAAAATATTTTATTATGAAAAAAAAAAGAATGTGCTGAGAAACATTAAAGGATGAAATCAAGGACCTTGACAAATATACACATCAGTACTACTTTCCAGTCGTTTAGGAAGACAAGCTTAATTGAGGTATTTACTAAACAATAGGTTTCTATAGCTAGCAATCTGAATGCTGAAATGTGATGCCCTGTTACCTTTATAGCAATGGCTACAGAAATGGTCTGATTTTTTCCCTGTTTCTACAGTCTGGCAAAACACCCACTCTGCTCCATGAAGTCCAATGTCAATGTCCTTCTAACTCCCTAAGCTCTATGTATTCATAGAGCTGTCAGTTCAGTTCATCCAGGACCACTCTGGTCCAGAGCTTCTCCAAGGAGCTGAACATCAAATTCAGGGTCCAGAGCAGCCCTTGTGCACGTATTAGATCTTAGATCAGTAAGAAGTTCTAATATAGTTAGGAGAAGTCCAAGATCCCTAGAATTGTCTGTTGTTGGGACCCACTAGATTGAAAATATTTGGTAAGTAGGAAGAAATAGGATGAAGATTTCATGCAGATATTTATCAAATATAGTATATCTAAGACCCACAATTGTAAAAACTGGGCCCAAAAAGTTGCCAAACCTAACCCATTCTGGTTTTCACCATCACAGTGTTTTTAGAACTGCACTGGGAATTAAGTGACATAAATTAATGATATAAACTCCATATCCGTCGGGGGCCCTATTAGCTGGCAGCTATTTCTGCAGCATATGTGCTCTGGCAGAATCCCGGGGTGATGCACAATTCTCAGATACCTTTAGATTCACTCTAATGGTATATTTTATAGATTAGCACTTTCTTTGCATCAGGTTGAATCAGTTATTCCTCAACTAGCTCTCAGTGTGAGGCCTTCACTGTGTCCATGCTAGATGACAGTAGAAACATGGGGTGACTCTGTGATGGAGCCACTCAAGGGAATTTTCAACCAGAAGACATTCTTCTCTGCTGTTCTCTGCCTTACAGTAACCATACTTTTTGCTATCAGTCTTATGCAAAGTGTTTGAAGATTCATTATGAATTATAGAAAGCAAGTTTGGCTTAATTTATGTTTTCTCATATGAAAAGCATTATGTTTTTATAAATATTTCAATGCCCCAAACATTCTATTTTTAATCAATATGCATCTTAGCTTATTTTAATAAAAGAGGTATTTTATACAGTATTATCTTTCTTTACTAATAGTTAGCTAAATAAATCTTTATACTTTTGCTGGCCTGAGACAGCTGACTTTTTAGTTGACTTGCTTACTTATTTGAAATTTGAGGGGCAGCCCCTTTGGGTTCCCTCCCACTGTGGGAGCTTTTCTGTCCTCTCAATAAATCCTGCTTTCTCACTTTAAAAAAAATTGAGTTAGGGAAAAAAATAATTATTCTTAAAATTACAGATGTTCTTGCAAAACATTTATGAAGGGAATACAAAATAAAACTTCTACTTGACTAAGACTGCAATCAGGGTCTGAACCTTAAATCTTTTACAACTTTTTTCTAAGAAGCTGTATCTACATGCATAGTAGCTATCACATTTTGTAGTACTTATGCAAATTTATAAGCATACTGACTAAGTCTATATGCTTTATTCAGATAAATTAGAAAATGCAAAAAGACAAAAACATACAATGTCTCTACTGTTAGTCAATCCTTGGGTTGATAAAGTCTACAAGGTATTAATGACAATGACTATAATCCTAATATCTAGTATTAAATATATGCCTCCCATGTGCCAAGCATTGACTGGATGCTTTAATTATAACTCCTTCATACTTCACAAGGATTTTATTCCAGATGAAGTCTAAAAATTATTTGAAAATGTTTCTATCATGATGGAGTAACTGGAAGCTGCCTGACACTCCCACCGTAAACAACTGGACAACTGAATGAAATATTGGAAAATAAAACACACCACTTTAAAGACATTGGACAACAGGCAGTTCATGACTGTGATTGCTTCAAGAAAAAAAATAAAACAGCTGAGAACCACAATCATACTGGCTTTCTTCCTGGAGCTAATTTACAACACAATGGTCTTAATGAATTGAGGAGACAAAGACTGGAGTTCATGGAAGTCAGGGTAGCTTTAATTCGTGGAGAAGATTATAGCAGGAGATAGTCATTCAGAAAATGAGCATCAGAAGTATGCTGCATCCCTTGACTTTGTTGCAGAATACCGTATGTAAGTTAAAACTCCAGGAGATTAGAACCTCAACATGACACTTGACCAAATGGACTTAATTGAAACCTACAGAACACTCTACCCAACAACCATGGAATATACATTCTACTCATCACCACATGGACCATACTCAAAGATCAACCACATCTTCTGCCACAAATCAAGCATAAACATTTCATAAGATTGAAAGACTGCCATGGACCTTCTCAGACCACAGTGGAATGAAAATAAATATCAACACCATCAAATTCCCCTCAAAACCCACAAAGACATGGACACTAAATCCATGATGTAAAAAAGAAACTCCTGGGTCAACATGGAAATCAAAACAGAGATTAAAGGATACTCGGAAACAAATGAAAATGAAGATACATCTTACCAAAACCTCTGGGATGCCATGAAAATGGTACAAAGAGGGGAATTCATATCTCTATGAACACACATGAAGAAAATGGAAAGATCACAAGTTAACAGCCAAACAAATCACCTAAGGAAGCTGGAAGAGCAAGACCACCAAAACCCTAACTTCAGCAGAAGAATCTAGATCACCAAAATAAAAGCCCAAATTTTGGACATAGAAGACAAAAATATAATACAAAAAAATCAGTGAAACAAAAAGCTGGTTCTTTGAAAGAATAAACAAGATTGATGGACCCCTAGCTAGACTGACCAAGAAAAAGAAAGAAAAAAGTCCAAATAAACACAATGAGAAACGCAAAAGATCAAGTCACAAATGATCCCAAAGAAATACAAAGGTTATCAGAAACTACTACATACACATGTATGGAAGCAAACTTGAAAAACTAAAGGAAATGGAGGACTTTCTGACATCACACAACCTCCCCAGGTTAAAGCAAGAAGAAATCGAGACCCTAAATAGACCAATAACAACCCAGGAAATCAACTATGTCATAAGAAAACTACCTACAAAGAAAAAAAAAGCCCTGGACCAGATGGCTTTGCAGAAGAATTCTACAAAACATACAAGGAGGAGCTGATATCAAGCCTATTGAAAGCATTCCAGGCAATCAAGCAAGATGGACTCTCCCCAAATCATTTTGTGATGCTAACATCACATATCACATTGATAACCAAACCGGGCAAAGATCCAACAAAGAAAAAGAACTACAGCCCAATATCCTTGATGAACATAGATGCTAAAATTCTCAACAAAATTCTAGCAAACTGAATGCAACAACACATCTCAAAAATCATCCACCACGACCAAGCAGGCTTCATCCCCGGATGCACGACTGGTTCAACATCCCCAAGACCATAAATATAATTAAATACATTAACAGATGTAAAGACAAAAACCACATGATTATATCATTAGACATGGAAAAAGCTTTTGATAAAATTCAACACACCATCTTGATAAAAACCCTCAAACATCTAGGTATAGATGGAACATACCTCAAAACAGTAAGAGCCATCTATGAGAAACCCACATACTGCTAAACAGACAGACAGAAATTGGGACCATTTTCTCTGAAAACCGGAACAAGATAAGGATGCCCACTCTCACTCCTCCTGTTCAACATAGTATTGGAAGTCCTAGCTAGGGCAATCAGACAAGAAAAGGAGATCAGGGGTATCCAAATAGGAAAAGAGGAAGTCAAGTTATCCCTCTTTGCAGATGACATGATTCTATACCTCAAAAAATCAAGAGAATCTGTCAAAAATTTCCTTGCACTGATAAAGGACTTTGGTAAAGTCTCAGAGTATAAAATAAACGTGCAAAAGTCAGTCACATTCTTATATATCAACAATGAACAAACAGAAACCCAAATAAAAAGCACAATTCCATTCACAATAGTCACAAAAAAAAAAAAAAAATGAAATACCTTGGCATATTCCTAACCAGAGAAGTCAAAGACCTTTACAATGAAAACCACAAAGCTCTGCTCAAAGAAATCAAAGATGCCACAAACAAATGGAAAAATATTCCATGCTCATGAATTGGAAGAATCAACATAGTTAAGATGTCCATCACACCCAAGGCAATCTACAGATTCAATGCAGTACCCATTAAATTACCAGCATTCTTCTCAGTCCTGGAAATGACAATATAGGAATTCATATGGAAACATAAACAACCACAAATCACCAAAACAATCCTCGGGGGGAAAAAAAAAAAGCAGGAGGTATCACACTCCCAGACTTTAAGCTTTATTATAAAGCTACAATAACCCAAACTGCCTGGTATTGGTACAAGAACAGGCATCTAGACCAATGGAACAGGATAGAGATTCCAGAAGCAAAACATCAATTTCTCAACCAATTCATCTTTGACAAAGCCTTCATGACCAACCACTTAGGAGAGGAGAACCTATTCAGTAAATGGTGCTGGGAAAACTGACTGACCACATGCAGAAGATTAAAACAAGACCCCTACCTATCACCATACACAAAAATCATCTCAAAATGGATCAAAGACCTAAATGTAAAACCGCAATAGAAAACGCAGGAGACACCCTTATGGAAATTGGAACTGGCAACCAATTCCTGATCAAAACCCCAAGTGCCCATGCCAAAAGAGATAAGATAGACAAGTGGGACCTCATCAAACTTACAAGCTTCTGCAAAGTCAAAGAAATTACCAAGAGAGTGGGGAGACTGCCCACAAACTGGGAAAAGATATTTGCCAACTGTATACCTGACAAAGGCCTAACATCTAGGATCTACAAGGAACTCAAACATGCCAAAAAGAAAAAAACAAACAGTTCCATTACAAAGTGGGTAAAAGACATTAATAGACACTGCTCAAAAGAAGACATATGAGCAGCCAACAAATGTCTTCTTTTGAGCAGTGTCTATTCAAAAGCCTCACTAATCATCAAAGAAATGCGAATTAAAGCCACACTGAGATACCACCTAACTCCAGTCAGGATGGTCATCATCAATAACTCCAAAAATAACAGATGCTGGAGAGGATGTGGCAAAAAGGGAACACGTCTACACTGTTGGTGGGAGTATAAATCAATACAGTCTCTGTGGAAAACATTTTGGCAATTCCTAAAAGATCTAAAAATCAACCTTCCATACAATCCCACAATACCCCTTCTGGGAAAATACCTGGAGGAACTCAATTCACTATGAAAAAGGTACCTGCTCATGTATGTTTATTGCAGCATTTTTCACAATATCAAAAATATGGAACCAACCAGCCCATCAAAAAAGAACTGGATAGAAAAAAATGTGGTACATATACAAGATGGAATATTACACAGTCATAAAGAAGTACAAAATTATGAACTTCACAGCAACTTGGATGGACTTAGAGTCTGTAATACTGAGTGATTGATCACAGAAACAAAGAACAGAATACCATATGTTCTCACTCATAAGCGGACCTTGAACAATTATCATAATACCCTAAGAAAGGGAATGGCAGTAGTGGGCAACTGCTGGGAGGGAGCAGGTTTGGCAGTAATGGGAATCTGCCTGGAGAAAGAGGGGCACACCTCATCAACATGGGTACCTGCATAATGAACACTTGTATACCTAACCCTGAATTGTACCTCTCATGTTTAAGATTAAAAATTAAACAAAACAAAACTCCAGGAGATTGCCTCCTGGTGAACAGTTTCCAAATTCACAGAGGACTGAGAAATACCAAGGAAGAATTATTGACTGTGAGAAAAGAATCTAACTGTATTACAAATGTATGAAACAAACTCACTATGGTGTGAGAGGGGGTGCTAGCCTAAGTTACTTTGGAAATTAGTAGTATTAGTAAGACTAAATGCAAAATAAGCAATATATAAGCACTGTACTCTGATAAAGTTGTTTCCCACAAGGATACAAGTTAACAATTCTGATACTGCTATACACATATATTGGCATTGAACAATTAAGTAAATAGATGTTGGGTACTAGAAACCAGATAGTTGTTGGTGGTGTGGAAGTTTACAAGTAAGCAAGGGAGAAAGCTAGAATGATTAATGATTAGAGTTGGAGATATCACTATGCACTCATGTTTAGTGTAATACAGATAGAGATGGTTACATAATGCAACATTTACAGATATGTATATACATGGATTGGTATACACACATATATATTTTTTGCTCTGTCAGCTGAGAGGACCTAAAAGCAATGACATCCCAGAAATAAGCACAGCTAGTACCCAGATCTTGGTTTTTAATACCATTTTCCAATAAAGAGAACTAGATATCATTAGAGAAATGAATGATTCTAACACTGCAGCAGGAAATACACAAGAGGAGACTGGAGCATCTTGCAGTATCAAAAAGTCTGTAACATAAGTACTGAAAAATAAAGCAAACAAAAAACTAGCAGCAATACCACCAGATTAAAGAAGATATGTCAAAGAGGTACAGGAGCCAACTGAAAGAACGTCCAGTGGTAAAGCTGGAACATTTTGAGCAACAAAATACAATTTTAAAGCATTGAGTTATTGCCCAAAGTATAAAATAAATACCCTCAAGCCCTACGGATATAAATAAATGATTGACTAAATACTCATATAAAGGAGAATAAACAAATCTCTCATGCAGAATTCCAAATAATTCATATTGCTAATCTGATCTCAAAGTGGGAAAGCAAAACTCCCCTCTCACTAAGTGTGAGCTACACAATACTTCCTTCCAAAGAGTTGTATTACAGCAGAAAAAGCTGACAAACACTATCACAGCTAGGTCAACATCAATGATCATAAGTTACATTGACAGTATATAGCCTTGATGTGACATGACAGGATTAAAAATGGACAAAAGACAGGAAGAAATATATCAAAGAGGATATACATATATCAAATAAGCACATGAGAAGATGTTCAACATAATTTGTCATTGGGGAAATTCAAATTGAAACCAAAAGGAGCTATCACTATACGCCTATCAGAATGACCAACATAAAAAATAGAGACAGCACCAAATGCTGGCAAGGATGTAGAGAAATCGAATCACTCATAAATTGTTGGGGGGAATAAAAATTGCTAAACGACTCTGAAAACACTTTGGCAGTTTTTGTGAAAGTAAACACGCAACTACCCTATGACCCTGCAACTGAACGCCTGGGCAATTGTCCCAGAAAAATGAAAATTTATGTTCACACATAATCCTGTATATGAAGGTTTACATCACCTTCATTTCATAATAGCTCAAAACTGGAACAAACCCAGATTCCTTTCAACAGGTGACTGGTTAAACAAACTCTGGGATGTCCATACGATGGAATACTGGCCAGCGATAAAAAGGAAGAAACTATTGATACACAATAACCTGGATGAATCTGTGAAGAATTATGCTGAGTGAAAAACACCAATCTCAGAAGGTTACATACTACAGGATCCCATTTGTGTAATATTCTTGCAATCACAAAATTATAAAAATGCAGAACATACTAGTGGTTTCCAGCAGTTAAAGAGTGCCGTAGAGGGAGGAAAATGAGTGTTGCGATAAAAGAGCAACACAGGGAATCCCTGTGGTGAAGAAAATGTTCTGTATCTTGACTATGTCTGCATCCTTGTTATGACACTGTACTATAACTTACAATATGTTACCATGGGGGAAGCTGAGTTCAAGTTATACTGGAGCTCTTTATTATTTCTTGCAACTGCAGATAAAGCTTCAATTATCTCGAAATTACAAGTCTGAAAAAATAGCCAGAGAAAAATAGACACATGTATAGTCAATTGTTTTTGAACAAGTATTGCAATGGATTTCAAGAGTGGAAAAGGTTGTATATTCAAGAAAAGGGTGTACTAACTGAATTTTTAATTGGGGCAAAAATAAATGTTTATCCTTAAGTTACACCACATACACAAAAATAACTCAAAACAGTATACATCTAAATCAAAATAGCAAAAATTATTTTTACAAATTTTTAAATTAAAAATTGGATAAAATTTCTTTATCTTGAAGTAGACAAAGATTTCTTACAATACCAAAAAAAGCACAAATCAAAAAAGAAAAATAAATTGATAAATTAGACATTACCAAAATTGGAAACTTTGTTTCCCAAAAGATATCATTAAGAAAATGTATAGAAGAGCAAAACGTATACCTGACAAAAGCCTTGTATCTAGAATATATAAAGAACTCTTAGAAATCAGTAATATGACAAACAACCCAATTTTTAAAAAATGGGCAAATGAATTCAAAAGATACTTCAAAAGAAAAGATATATAAATAGCCACAAACCACATGAGAGATGTTCAATATCAAAGAAGTGTAGATTAAAATTTTAATGACATTAAACCATTGATATTTTCTCATGAAAATGACCTGCAAGTTTTAGAATATCCTATTGTGAACTGCAAGACAAAAATTTTAAAATATCTAGGCATGGTAGCTAATGCCTGTAATCCCAAAACTTTGGGCAGTCGAGGGGGGAGGATCACTTAAGGCCAGGAGTTTGAGACCACCTGGACAACATAGCAAAACCCTGTCTCTACAAA
>NW_007258772.1:623381-646448 GCF_000164805.1 Carlito syrichta
CAAAAAAAAAAAAAAAAAAAAAATTAGCCAGATGTGGTGGCACATGCCTGTAGTACTAGCTACTTGGGAGACTGAGACTGGAGAATAGCTTGAGCTCAGGAGTGTGAGGCTGCAGTAAGCTATGACTGCCCTACGGCACTCAGCATGGGCAACTGAGCATGTCTCTAAAATAATAGTAATAATAATAATAGTAATAGCTAAACATTTTAACAATGTACATGGACATCCTGCTCTGGTATGAAAGAAATGAGTCACTGATGTTTCTGTTGTTCAAAAGTCAATGTCAATAGTCCTAGAAGGACTTCTGGCTTCCCTGTTGAAGGACAGTAGTCTCACATCAAGTCCATGGTTTTGGATAGGAAATAAGGATGGATCTTGCAGAATTAATGTTGCACCAGGGTAACTTTCTTTTTACCCACTGGCCCTCAGTCAGATAATTCTAGGGAGCAAAATTACAAAGCCTTGGAGATGAGAGTGGACACAAAGTAAGTCAATAACTGAAAGATGGACAGGACCTAGGCCAAGTTGATGGGCTGTATGGAGAGAGTCGCATAGAAGGAATGCATGGTTCAGAGCAGGGAGGCTCTCTCTGTGTTCAGATGACTGAAGAAAGTGTATTTTCAACTGGAAACCTAAGTTCAGCAAGAAAGCACAGAGTCTCCCACATACCACACTCCAGAGTTCACCTGCTGGCCTGAGAAAACCAATCTCATGAGGTAAATATGACACTGGATTGAGTATCTAACTACCCAATAGTGATTTGTCTAATTCACTCCACTTAATCAAGCAGGAAGTTTTTGAACACTGAATAGTCAGTCAAGTGTAAGTTTTATTAAACTTCTGGTACCGTGAAAGAGTAGTGGGTCCTAAAGTAGCAACCTCAAAGAGGAGAAACACCATACTCCTTATATAAAAGAAATACTATTTTATCAACCTCTCCTGTGAACAATGGTTCTCAGGATACAAGAAGTTCTTTTTTAAGGAAAAAAAGGTTCTATGATCAAATGTATTTGGAAAATAAAGAAAATACAATTCTTTACTGTAAGTCCTCTGAGAACCTTTAATATGCAGACACCCTTTATGAATCTCCTCGTGGGATGTACCATGTTCCAAGTTTATTTGGCCACAGAACCCTTTTTCCATAGAGCATCTCCTGAGACCAGTTTTCTGTAAAACACATTAACAGCACAACCCTCCAAACAACTTTAGGAACTATTCTGTGGTACTCTGCAGGCTGAAAAATTATGAGGGTTGAAAAGAAATAGATATTTGTTGTTTTCAAAGACTAGTTAGAGTGATGTCTGAACCTAGTTCTGTGAGTCCTGCTGTCCCCAGTGCCCAGGGTAAGTACCACGAAGAAAACCCTAGGGGTGGGCTTATTACCCACCCTACTTCCTACCCAAAATCATAGAATTGATGTGAAATTACTGTTCTCCAACAGGGAAGCCAGAGGTTCTTCCAGGCCCACTGACATGGCCACTTGAACAACAGGAACATCAGTGACATATTTAGGAAGTTTTCAACCTCACTAGAAATTAAAGACCTATACATTAAAACAATACTAAAATGGTATCTTCGACCACCAGAATGACAATTATCAGTGTTTGTGTCAAGACAAGGAAATAAACGCTCCTGTGTGATCTTGGTTGGAGTGAATATTGCTACAATTTGTTTTATCTCCCTGGAGAATAATATGAAAAATATGTATATAGTCTTCTGAACCCTGGAATTCTATTTCTGGGAAATTATACCCAAAAAATAACAGTTAACAAAGATACACATATAAAAATAGTATTTGAAATGTTGTTTATAATAGGGAGAATTTCTCAACTGCCGATAATTAAATTGTGAACATACTAAAAAATAAAACATGATATTTCATATAATGGACTATAGGGAAGCCAGTAAAAATGAGAAAAAAGGAAGTCGATTCCTTGATATGAAAACACATTTATGATATACTTATAGTTTTAAGTGAAAAGTAGATGTAAGGACACCATGATTCCTTTTATGTTCAAATATGCATGCATATACATTATATTAAACACACAAACTCAAGAAAATTCCTGGATATCAAAATGTATGAAAATGTTAATAATAGTTATTTCCTAGCAGCGCAGTTTTAAGTTGGGGGAATCTATACATTTTCTAATTTTTTTCATGCTTTTTATTACTTGTATAAAAATGTCTTGGAAAAAACCCAGGATGCTTCCTTAATAGTATTTTTGATTCCACTGATGAGTATAAATGTCTGTGTGTGTGTGTGTGTGTGTGTGTGTGTGTGTGTGTGTGTGTGTGTGTAAGCCATTCAGCAAAACAAAACCATCTGCAAATCATTTTCTAGAGTAAGCCCACTTCTCAGTCCCAGGAAAACCCAAAAGGAAAACACAGGATGTGACACAGAGAAATAGAAGGAAGATCGGAAACTGCATCTCCCACAAATTGGCTGTTGGCACCTTCATCAAGAGCACAGATGAGGTTCCCTGGGATGGATTAGGAGCCCAGACTCTGTAAAACTCTCCATGGCTTGGGAGGTGGTCACAAGAGCTTAGTAGCGGAAAGGTGAAACCATCCAGGTGCTTTCCAGCCAATGACAACACATGCCTTTCTGTAGCTTAATGGCCTACCTTCTACTATGGGTGCCTGATAGGTCAGCCTCTCCCAACTGAGAACCAGACTGACTCCCATGCTTCTGTTGGTTGAGCAAAGCTCTGAAAACATAAACTTTGTCCTACTCTCTAAATCCAGGACCCCTGTTTTCTGTTAGAAAAGCAGAAGATGGAAATCTACTCCAGTGGCTCAGAATTTTTTTTTGAGGATCTGATAACAGTTGAAAGTTCCCCTTAGCACATAAATAAACATAAAACATTTCACATCTATTTTTGGAGATTCACAAACTTCCTGAAGCTCATTGGGGCTGGGGCGGGGGTGACTTCAAAGAAGGCGCACATTAGGCAGGATCCCCTAACCTAGAAGTGACTCCTCCCGCTCAGCATTCAGTGGCCATCAAGACCACTGGAGAAACCAGCCCTGCCCTGCCAACCTCACACCCCACCCTATTCTTCCCTGTCACTTTTATCTCTGTCAATAAAAATAAATGTAGTGCTGAGTGCAGTTTCTACAGAAGACACATTCGATACTTCTTTTCCACTTCTGATTTTCATTAACACTTAAACTTTTTCAGGTGTGCATGTAATGGCTCTTTTCTCGTGTTTCAAAGCCACAGCCCTGGAAAGCTACAGCAATGACAGTCTTGGCAAGTCAAAGTACCAAACACTGATTTCAGAAAAGCTTCATTTAATGACAACATAGTCAATTGCTTTAAAATAGTTCTCCATCCAAGTCATGCCTCGTTACATTTTGCAATGCTATTCGTATTTTGAAATACTTTATTCATGGAGGATTTAGAGCATTTTAACATCTGCAGTCTCAGGGATTTTGTGGTAAATCTGAAAACTCTGTCCATTGGATCACTTGCCTGTAAAGCCGGGTGCGCAGATGCACGTGCCATTCAGGCCTTCACTGTCACAGGTGGCTCCGTTCAGACAGCTGACGTTAGCGCAGGGATCCTTGTACAATTCACAGTGTGTTCCTGCAGAGAAACATGCAAAACAGGGTGACACATCAAGGACTCTACAGCTCCCATGGCCTTTGAAAGCAAAGTGTTCAAACAGACTGGGACTGGGATGATAGGAGAGAGATTCCCGGTGTGTGTGTGTGTGTGTGTGTGTGTGTGTGTGTGTGTGTGTGTGTGTGCACGCACATGCACACACACACATGTGAGTACACATGTGTATGTGCGTGCATGCACACACACTTGTGCCTACTCATGACTTTAAAGTGTTGTAAAACACATGCCTTAGAAGAAAACAACAACTCAATCCCTGCATATAGGTCCCACCATAAAGCTGTTTATTTGTACCTTCTCTGCCTACATGTCCCAAAGCCTGGGGGACAGAAAGTTAAGAGCCTGAAAGATAAAATTAAACAACAAATGCTTTCTAAGTCTCCAAAGAAAAAAATAGCTAGATGGCCTTTATAAAAATATCAGTATATTTGATAACTGCATCCTGAAGATGAAGATTTGGAATCAGATATTTAAATGAATCTTAAGTCTACTTTGGAGAACTATGAGAGGGGAGCCAGCCAGCACTTAGACTTTACTCTCAAAGGCATAATCAGTGCCCCACTCACTAAAGCTGTTTTGTACATGCCATGTTCCAGACCCTCAGTCTGTGCTTTATGGCTAATTTATTATTCCCAACAACACTATGAGACAAACAACCTATTCCCCCACTTTACAGATGAGGAAACTGAGGAAAAACTCCAAGATCACAAGCCTAGTAGGAGAAGGAGTTGGTAATCCCAATCCAGAATCTGTGCTGGTTAAGTGGTTTGCTAAGAGTGAGCTCAGAATGGCTGTGGAAATATATAAAACTCCATGGAACTCAGGACCCATTTCACAAAAAAGAGGCATTAAACAATCCATAAACAAGAAAGTTTACCATATATGTTTTTTAAAAGGTATAGGTGTACATGTATGTATGCAAATGCCTGAAGTAGGACTGAATTACTTCCTCGAGAATAGATTAATTTGACTTTCACATCTGTGTACTTCATTGTTGGCATTTTTTTTTTTTTTTTTTTTTGAGTTGGAGTCTCACTCTGTCGCCCAGACTGGAGTGCAGTGGCCGCTCCCGGCCACCACAATCTCGCCTGCTGGGCTCCGGCGATCCTTCCACCTCAGCCTTCCAAGTAGCTGGAATTACAGGCATGCGCTACCACGCCCGGCTGATTTTTTGATTTATTGTAGAGATGAGGTCTCGCTGCCCAGGCGGGTCTCGAACCCGCGGGCTCAGGCAATCCACTCACCTCAGCCTCCCAAAGGCGCGGGATTACAGGCTGAGCCACCGAGCCCGGCTATTGTTGGCGTTTTTTATGAGTATATATTATTTTATAATTTTATTTAAAACTTAAAAAATCCAATGCTATTTGAAAAGTGGGATATCCATTGGTGTTACATCGGGATGCCAAGACGAATAACTGGATTTCTCTCATGGGTTTCTCTCCCTCTCACTATCTCCCCCCACACCTGCCCCCTTCTTTGGAGAGGAAGATAAATTACATCCTATCCTGGATAAAGTTGTGCATAATGATATGCCCACCCTTCCCAACAGCCGCAAGAAAATAAGCACAAAGCAAATAGTAACTGAATGGCATTTCCTTAATTTGCTCTCCACTCCGTTACTTAGCTCATATTGTGCAAGGGAACACCACACCCAATGACTCATCATTTAAGCACCAAAATTATCCTTGCTGGGCTTTTCTCCCATTTATTTTTCAACACGTTAATAAGTAGGGCTCAGGAAGAAGGAAAGGAAGAAAAAATAGAAACAGAATTTTATATCTATATTCACACTAATGATTTACTTGAGCCAGGTAAGATATTTTAGAATGAATGGCCTTTAATTCCTTTTTATCCTTTGCCCTTTATAGCCAAGCCATCAGCAATACTCTGCCAGATATTTTTCTGAAGTGTCTTTCAGATCTTTGCCTTTCTTGTTTTCCTAAGACCACCACTGTGATCCCACTGTCTCATGCCTGGTGGGATACAGCCCCTGACAGCCATGTCCTAGTTTCCTCTCTCTCCAGGGACTTGAACAAGCCTTCTTGACTTTCATTATCCCTAACAAACCCAGGATGCATAGCAATAAAAAAGATCAAACTAATTTAAAGATTTGCAAAAATCTGGTCATTCGTCTTCATTTGGGTGTGTATGGCATCTTCTTCCAGAAGTCTTTGTTTTTATTTTCCTGCTGATTTTGGAGTAGCATGAGTGCCATTGAAAGAATAAAATGCAGAAGAAGCTTTCTTGGTACAAAATGTTTATCATAAAACAAGGATTCACATATCTATAAGTTCCAATTGGACTGATCAATGAGAACCAGGTGACAAAAAAGACTTTCAAGAGAAATAGAGCCACCACCAAAATTCAGAGATGTCTGAGGCCTACAATTCCATTAGACCAAAAGTAAAAGCAATCAAATTATTTCACTTGGTTTCTAGTAATAACTAACACAACTAACAAATTACCACATTTCAAATAATGCTGAAAAGCAAATTCTGGACTAACTATTTAAGTGTCTTAACCCTAGTTCTTCAGTAAAATAGATTTGATGAAAATGCCCAAGATAATAAGCAAGTTCAATCTTTGGGGTGTTCAGGTTGTTTTGAGGGGTGTTTTGGCAACAATTTTATCCCTTGTTATTTCTCTTTTTCAAATGGTAAGACATGTGGTCACTTGAGCATCCGTTGAGAGTTTTCTGGCAGCAGATGGACAAAAGCTAATCTTCACAGAAACACGATTACTGTGAAGCAAGATGGCGTTAAAAGTCCCCAGTGAGCACTTTGGTTACTCACATTTCTATACTCTAAGCCTTGCTCATCCCTACACAAAAAAAATTTGTCATATTGCTCAGCTTGTCATTAAAGCTGAACAACTCTGAGCTAGAAACTTTAAATAGAAAGAACAGACAGTCATGGATGCTATTGATGTGTCCAGGAGGCTCCACTCAAATCTTCCTCTTGAGGTCCCTGGACCCCACCTTCTTGCCCATCTCACCACTCCTACTCCCTAGGAACAGAGTCTTGAGCATCCTGTTTCCTCTGGCCAGTCCCCTTCTTTCACCCTGTCCCACAACTTGGCCTTCACCTGGCACACTTAACTCATCTGTCAAGTCCCAATCCAAATGCCCCCTCTCTGGAGAGCTGAACCTTGACTGTCCAAAGACAAACCACTTTCTTCTGCCATTGTGCACTGAGAGCATGCTGGGATTCCCATTGTTAGGGAGTTCACTGTGCCAAGTCATAACTTATCTACTTTCTTGTCTGATTCCCCTACAAATCTCTGAGGTCCCATGGAGCAGAGGCCATATCTTAATGCATGGAAGAAATTGTGGATAAAACACCAAAATCCTGTCCTTTCAGGAGAGGCAACGGCCAGTGTACTTTGGCTGACACAAAGGTGAAATTGCTAGAGATGAGAGAAGCCATTTTAAATTCCAAATGCAATTCATAAACACCCTATTTTGTCAGGGAAAACCAGGTCCACGCTTCAAACTAAGTCTGTGCAATGACATATGCATCACCCATTGGCAAAGGACGTAGCACACACTATTATGAAATGTATGTTTAGTCTCAAGCAAAAATAAACTGCAATTCAGTCAAAACTAATAAAAATTCATACTTTTCATATTAAGGAATGGAGAAGTAATGTTTCGAAAACGACTTCTGTTTCAATAGTTTCTTTACAGAAGTTAATTTTAGAATGGAAATGAGCAAGAATTCAAGGAGCAGGGCACCAATTATAAATCTGTGTTGTCATCACAAATTTAGTCACAATTAATATTTGAAAAGTGAAAATCATTTTTTTATCTCCAGGAAAAGTAAGGCAGGTAAAGAAAATTAACTGGAAGTGTTCTTTGTACTTAATATTTACTTTAAGACATCATCTTATTTTATCCAAGCTTACTTCCTCCATGAAAACTTTTCCAATATTTCAGCCTTCACAGAGCTCAACATTTTCTAAACCACTTCAGAAATTACAGCTGACATCTCAACCTTAGCTTCATTATTCCTTGTGTGTGTCAGACTCAGTCTGCTCTTCTGACTAAATAATAGCCTGAAGAAGAAAGGAACCCTGACTTACCCATTTTTATATCTATCACAATACTTGAGACAGGATAAGCACACAAAATAACCAGAAATTCTTGTTCACTGGATAAGCAGAATTTAGTAAAGGGAATAGTTTTATCCAACAAAGAAAGAGTTACCATCCTTTCAGTTAAAATTTCTGTAGCCTTTAAAAATAAGCAAGTAGCTACAATGTGATCAAATCTATAATCCAGTGATCGCATTTCTGAGACTCTATCCCTTAAAAAATAATCCAGAAAGTATGAACATTATATAAATAAAGATACTCATCCCAGAAATATTTATAATAGCCCCACATCAGATGCAAAAACAAGGCAATGGAGAAATATTTCGTCATGGGAACATTACAGAGCCATTTAAAATAAAACTAGTAAGATTTCCTAGAAATATACAAATCAAACATAATATCTTGGTAAGTGTGAGCAGAACAATACAAAAAGGTAGATATATGCAATTATAACTGTAAAAATATGGATACTAAAAAGAATGAAAACAATACAAATTATTATGACTTTTGTGTTATGTTGTAAAAGCATGATTAGTTTTGAATTGTCTCTTTTTTCTAAATTTGTATCGTTATTTTCATAATTAAAAATTGATTTTTTTTCTAACTTTTGACCCCCAAGATTTTAAATTGGTATAGCTATTGTTAATTATTTAATTTGTTCAGCTAGAAATGAAAATCAATATAACATCGGACTGCACCTTGATTTTTTGACAATGTGAGTGATTATGAACACTAATCAAAGTCTTTTAAGTCCTAGCACTAAGTAGCTTTGAACAAGTTTTGAAGAAAGTATCAGCATTGTTATATGTCTGAAGGGAGGTTACACTGAATCCCTCCATGTATTTTGCTTTCTAATAATTTCATGATTTACAGTGGAAATTTATATTCTAAAAAAGTTAGAGTTGATTTCCTTTACTTAGTTCATATGTTAAATAGTGTTTTTAATTTAAGTAAAGATAACTATTGAACGTTTGTCTCAAGTAAGCCACCATATTAAGGGCTACAGATAATTAAAATGAAAATAAAAATAAAAGAACTTATATATTTACTGCCTTACAGGAGATCATGGTTTAGTGTAGGGGAGAAGAAAATCTGAAGCCAGAAAGAATCGAACACAAGGCTAACCCCAATTGTCATAGCAAATATAAATAAAATACTGAGAGAGTTTAAGGAGGAAAGATCACATCTGTTTCAAGATCAACATTGCAGATAGGAGGGAATTAGGGAAAAAAGGAGAGAGAAAGGGGCCAAGAACAAACTCCTGAGGACCAACAAGGACTCTGTGAGAGTAAGAAGAGAGGAGTCTGAAGTCAAGAAAGAATCTACAAAAGAAAAAGCAGGGTAGTTTTCAGGAGGGAACCAGTGATCAGGGGACACAGGGGTAGGAATGCTGAGTCAACAGTGAAAGGCAATGCTTTGTAGATTCCACCAGAGTCTTCAATTCATTTTCCATGGATTTTCCTGAAATCAATTGCAATGGAGAGGCATGGACAAGAGCCACAATAAAGGTTAAGAAAAGAAGAAAAATTAAGGAAATAGAGGAATTGTCTGTTCCTGCTCTCAGGAAACGTGGTTGAAAGAGAAGAAAGGGAATTCCACTAAGTAAAGGAGGACACAAAGTCAAAGAAGAGGGGTGTTTTATTATTATTCATATGGAATTTATTTAGAAGTGTAGGAACATTTTTTTTTTCTGTTTAACAGTCCAATTTTTGTAGCACCATTTATTTAAAAAGAATGCCCTTCTGATTCATAGCAATTCTTTTTTAGAATCATATATTATTATTATGATTCTTCAGTTTTGATTATCTGTCCATTTTTGCACCTGTAACATATGAATGTAATAATAACTGTAGCATTAGAATGGGTTTTAACATCCAGCAGAAGTTCCCACTCATTGCTTTCCCTTTTTAAAACATTCTTTGCCATATATTTGCCTGACTTCCTGTTGCACTCATTCTTTCTTGGAGATTATATTTATTTAATTTTTTAACATAAAACAGTAAAAATCATCACTTAGAAAATGCTTATGTAAAGTTAAAGCAGAATCCTACCCCTAACATTCTACCTATCCAAGTTCTATCCAAATAACCACCAGTTAGGAATTAATGCCCACCCATCTGATAGTTTTCTAAATGTATACAGACATACCATATATAACTATATGTTGGCAAAAATGCTTCCAAAGAGAAGAGACTGTCCATCTCCCAAGAGAGAAAAGCACAGGATCTTGTGGCCTCTGACTCTTCTTCTGGTCTAAACAGCGTGATTCAGCTCTTTCCGTGTCTTTTTTAATTCCTTCTACCTGCCCTTTTCACCTTACCACTCTTAGTTTAGAAGTTCTACCATTTACTGCTACACTGCTCTAGGGTTTACCTTCCTGTTTCTAGTAGTCTTATTTAAACCGAATCTGTAATATCTTCATAAATATACTAAAATGAAATAAATACTTAACCTTCCCATTGAAGTGAAATCTTCAACATGCTTGTATGTCTTCCAAACATTTCTAGCCCCACCCCTTCCAAATCATGGGTTTGGTTAAAATAATATGAAACAAGTTTGGTTATTTAAATTTTTCATAAGAGGAAGAGTGGCAGACATGACCGAGGGTGACACACAGGTAGTCACATCCTTGTGTAATTCCTTCCCCTTGAGTGTGTGCTCCTGACTAAGAGCACATGGCAGTTAAGAGTTTTTTGAAGATGCAACCCTAATCAGTTAACTGAGTTCAGCCTAGGTGAGCCTGATCTAATCAGGTAAACCATAAGGAGGGGCCAGGCCTTCCCTGAGGTTAGAGACTCAAAGTAGCAGAGGCTCTGTGATCTTTCATGGTGGCTGGTTTCCAAAAAGCAAGCTGTCATAAAATCTAAAGCTACAAGGATATGAATTCTGTCAATAACCTGAGGGGACTTAGGAGTTGATCCGTCACTATTCAAGTCTGAGATGAGAGCTTAGCCTAGCCAACACCTTGATTCCAGCCTTGTGAGACCTTGAGTGAGGTATCCATCAAGCCTTGCCTGGAATGACAAAACTGTTAGGTAATAAAAAAAAAAAAAAAATGCAGGAGGTTGGCAGGTCATGGTGACTCATACTTGTAATTTCAGCACTTTGGGAGGCTGAGGCAGGAGGATCACCTGAGGCCAAGAGTTTGAGACCATCCTGGGCAACATAGGGAGACCCAATCTCTAATTTGTTTGAATTAGCTGGGCATGGTGGTACATGCCTGTAGTCCCAGTTACTTGGGAGGTTGAGGAAGGAAGATGGCTTGCGCCCAGGAGTGCAAGGCTGCAGTGAACTATGATTGCACCGCTACATTTCAGCCTGGGTAACAAGACTCTATCTCTTAAAAAAAAAAAAAAGTGTCGTCTTAAGTCACTAATGTGCAGTAATTTGTTATGTAGTAATAGATAACTAATACAGCAAGTATAATTTATTTTTTAAAAAGACTTTCCTTCTCCGTTAAATTATCTTTCACAATCACAGTAATATCATCTATTTAGGTTTATCCTGGCATTTACAGAGGTCTGCCCAATCCTCTTCCTCCCATTCTCCACCTTCCCCCATCTGGATATCTTTGTTCTGATTTAGTTTCTATTTGATGAGGATACTTTTTAGAAATAATTATCTTAGGGTATAGGGTATTATGATTTCTGTATCCTTGAAGGTGCAGTAATGTCTCTCTTTGACCTTCAAATATAAATGATTCTGTAATTCCCAGTCCCTTCCAGTTAAAAGTATAAAACATGGTTCCACTCTTGTTTACCTCCATTATAGAAAGGATTAGCCAAAAAGAACCAGTTTAGTTCTTTCTTTTGTATTTAACCTGCACACCCTATGTAGACTCTTGTAAAAATTTCTCTTTATCCTTATAGTTAGATATTTTACCAGAAAATCTCAAATTGTGTAACATCTTTTTCATCAATCCCTCTACCACCATGTAAGCCCATTCTACTTAAAAACAAGATTTTCTTCAGCGTGCAGATTTCTCCTAGTAATTAGTTGATTCTGGTTTTATTTCCATTTGCTCTTTCTTCTGGAGCATCCATCGCTCAGATGGAAACAGATCTCTTGAATCTTCTCTCTGCATTTCCTATCTTTTCACTCATAGTTTCCATTTCCTCATATTTTGACATCTATTACGTGATAGTTCCTCCTTTTGCTTTTTCAGCTCCAAATTCAATTTTGAGTAGTATACGTTACTTATTTCACTTCCTCTTTTGAGCATTTACAGTTATTGTTGCTCTTTTACTTTCTAAAAGTTTTATCCATCTTTGAGTTACTGGTGTGGGCTCCATGTACTGGCCAGGCTAGAGAGTGGAAATCTTGGCAGAGACAGACAACACTGGAGATTCTCCTCAAGTGCTAGATTGGTCAGCCAAATGGGTCCTGTCTATAAAGGCATGGGGCAGGAGGTCCCCCAGTTTGGTTTTCTCTGAGCTCTCCAGGTGTGCGCAGGGAGAAACCCTTCTAACTCAGCCACACAATAAAGAAAGGACCATCTCAGTCCAACTATGCAATCTCTTAGAGGCCAGTCAGATCAGTACCCACCTCTACCTCACAGTGTCACATGTAGTTACCTTTTGGCCTCGACTGTTCATTGAGCCCTCAGTTCTCCCTGGAACCCTCATCTCCTACTCTTATTGAAAGCAGAGGCTTCCAGCACCTGCACCTTTACGTGAGACCCCAACTCCACACATGTGTATGAAATTCCCTTTAGAGTCATCTGCCTTCTTGGGTCACCCCCAGAAGCCAGTTGGGAGGGATCAGGGATATTAAATGTAGATGTGAGCCGCCATCTTTCTAGAATCTTTATTTTCTCAGAGTAAGGGATGCCTGAACATATTTATAGGTTGAAGGAGAGGAGCAAGGAGAGGGTAAAAGGTTGAAAGTATGCAGAGAAAAAACAAGGGCTAGAAAAAGTTCTCAGAAAGATGAAAGGGGAAAAATGAAGAGCATATAGGAAAGGATGAATTGGAGCAGAACGAGGAGCACATGATGAGCCAATATGGAAGATAAAGTTTGGCTGTGATTGAAGATAAGTTTGTAGGGCAAGAGTTCTCAAAGAGTAGTCCATGGATCAGCACATCAACATCACCTGAGAACGTACCAAAAATTCTAATCCTTGGGTCCCATCCTAGACCTAGTGAATTAGAAACTATAAGGGTAGTCCTCAGTAATCTAGGTTTTTATCAAGCCCACCAGCAGACTCGGATGCACACTCAAGCTTGAGAAACATAGAGGTAGGATATAGAAAAATTAGATAAACTGAAGATGTTTATAAATGACAACTTTCTTTTATTCCATGCACATGGGGGTGAAGCCAGTTACATCCTAGGAGTGAGTGGGTCAATGTGGGACTTGGGAGAAGTGAGAAAAACAAAAGAAAAAATGGAAAAAGACTAGCATCACAGTCAATGAATTTGCAAAGACACTAGTGGAATACATCATATGCAATAGTAATCTTTTACTTCTTAATAATGATAACATGAGCCAAGGTTCAAAGACAGAAAGGGGGAATATTTAGAATACAGCCAGTTAATGATTTTGTCATTTATAAAGATGAAATCTGCTTCATGAAAAGTCTATCATAAACTAAAGAACTGAGGTATTTAAAAAAAATTGAAGCACATATACCACTGCTAAGTCTGTTATTGAAAGAATCACAAAATCTCTGTAAGAATTAGTATACTTTATGCAGAGAAAATAAAGACCAGTCAGTTTAAGAGATTTATCCAGACCCAACAGGAAGCCAGTGGCATAATTAGGATGAGCTACTCAGGTCTCCTGATTCATTGCCCTTGTATTCTTCTGTCCAGAATTGAACTAACTCCCTATTTAGCAATGCTCTGATAAACCTGGAAGTGAAAATCCACAAGGATGAAGCCAGCACACCTGCTCTTATGCCCTTGTGAAAGTTGGTGGAGTTTGGTTCTAAATGAGCAACACACAGAAGCATCAGATCTGCCAAACATAAGTTAAAGAATTGGACCAGCTTTAGACTGTTTTATCTAAGTGCTTGATCAAGTTTTTCCGTGTTGCCTGTAAGGCCTCAAGACCTGCCAAAAAGGTCACTAAATAAAGGATCCATCCAAAGAGAAGCTATGGCGGTCAGAATGGAAAGTTACTAGGCAGGTGGATGGTATCAACCAAGCAGTGATGGGAGCAAGAGGTTAAGTGAAATGTCTATAAATAGAGCCCACAAAACATTACAAAATCTAAATCCAGCCCTGAAGTTATGGCTTAGAGAAATGTGTACAACAGTTGATAAACAGGCTCTCCTGGCACAGCGCTGCCTGAGGGTGTCTGGGCTCAGTGAAGCCACATCATCCATAGCACGTGGCCAGAGGGCAATGGAGAGGTAGGGAGAAAGGGCTTTCAAAACCATGCTGACCAGGCTCATGGGGGATAGCATTACCTTCCACCTCAAGGGGTTGTTGGGAGGATTCACTGAACTAATGCGCATTAGGGGTCAGTACAGGGTCTGTACATTATAACCACTCTGTCAATGTCGGCTGTTTTTCCAAAGTGATATTGACATAGGTCCATTCAAATGAACTAACATTTCCCTCCCAATGGAGTCATTTAATGAGAAGTAACTTTTTTGTCAACATGTGAGACTCCCCAGAAAGCACAGCACCCTATCTCAGCACAGCAAGCTTTATAGGGCAACATACTTTCTTCTTGCGCACTTTTCATAGCCATGGCCTGGGACCTACATCTGACAGTCCACCTTAATATCACTTTTTGTTTTCAGCTTTTAACACATTCATCAGAAAAGAAAGTGAGGATACAAGAAGAAGGAGAGGGCAGAAGAGAGATTTTTCAATTTATCAAGAGGAAATCTAACACTTGCAAATTGGTCTCCTTGGACCCATTAATCATATCAGCTTCAGCATTTGATTTTTATTCTAAACAACCTCATGCTCCAATTAGAGGTTTATGCATTTAAGTTCAGAAATCCATGACATCATCTAGAGCCACTCTGGCACAAGAAGGCCAAGCAGCCTCTTACCTTTGTACTCTGCCAGGCACACACACTCATAGCCATTAACAAGGTCCCTACAGGTGGCGGCGTTCAGGCACGGAGCAGAGAGGCACTCGTTATATTCCTCTTCACAGTAGAGGCCGTGGTACCCTGAGGGATAGAGAGAAAGACCCGCTGTCAAGTGTGTTTCATTCAAAGCCCACACTGGACCAGACTACAAGGAAGGTAGTTGGGTATTCACTGGAGAGTACGGCACAAACAGATTGGATTTCAGGAGCTGGGTCTCTTGGGGTAAAATTGAAATATGGAATTCAGGGAAATATGAAGAAAACCTGTTTTTATCATACTTTTTTATGATCCCAAGTATAAAATAAGTGATCCCACTTATCCACCAATGTTCTCATCATGATACGTACTACAGCACTGGTGGCAGGAAGACCTAGTCACTGAGTGTGTTTGCTGCAGTCATTGGAGACAGTGAGCAAGGCAGGACCTACAGGACTTACAGCATGGGAGGAGCAAACAGCTGCTTTCAAAGATGAGAACCACACTTTTCTACCACGTCAATTAGAAAAATACATTTTTTTCTAAATTCTATGCAGGTCTAATAAAAAGAAAGAAAAAGACCTTTGTATTTACTCTGCTTTTCAAGTCAGTAAAGAAAATTAGCTCAAAGGGCTTAACTGAACTTCCTGATTAAATGTGGAAGGTTTTATTGTTTTTGCTGCTCCTTTAAAATATGATTACACAAATTGCAATATTTTAAATTATACTACTTTTTTCATTTATTAAAGGTATAATAATGCAAATAAAGACATCAAAAAATTCCACAATTTCTTGATAAAGATGTCTTTCATCCTCCTATTTGCAAAACAGGTGTTTATTCTAAAGGACAAGAAGACGACATTCTTGGAGATTCACTTGTGAGTGTTATGCTGTTTTCAACTTTTTCAACTTTCAAAAACATGTATTACTGCCAATTTGCAGTGAAACCAGGCCATTTTTGTCTAGCCCTGTCCAAACAGCAAATAACATATGAGTACTTTCAAAAGTCACCCTGCTTGTGTTAGTTCTGAACTCAGATAAACAGAAAAAATAACCCCTTGCCCAATCCAAGTAGGAATTCAAACTACTAGCTTAGCCCAGCTTTTCTAACTCACAGCCAACTCTCAAACTCAAAAAGTCCCATTAGGACATGCTAATATGTAGAACTGTTTTGTTTCTTGTGCCTAACACAAAAGTAGGTTAAGCTCATATTTGCATTATTAACCGAGCACTTTTCAAGTATATTGCCATTTCAGTTGTTTTTAAACCGCTTTCCATATTTAGGTTATGATAACGGCCCCTTTGAGGAGCCCTTGACCTACCTAAGAAAGATACACCATAGGCTTCAATTCTTCTATCTTTCCCTACTTTTTGTAATTTTAAGGAAATATTTTCGACTACTCTTCATCAGATTATTTAAATCATATAGACTAGACATTCTCAACTAGCAGAGATGTTGTCCCTCAGAGGACATTTGTCAATGTTTGGAGACATTTTTGGTTTTCTCAGCTGGAGGTGTGGGAAAGGAGTGCTACTGGCCTCTAGTGGGTAGAGCTAAGGATGCTGCTAGGGAGCTATGAGGACAGCTCCCCACAATAAGACCATCCAGCAAAATAAGTCTAATATGTCTCCCTTGCTCTCTCTCTCCTCTCTCTCTCTCCTCTCTCTCTCTCTCTCTCTCTCTCTCTCTCTCTCTCTCTCTCTCTCTCTCTCTCTCTCTCTCTTTCTTTCTCTCTCTGAATCAAAGTATCTTTTGGCTGCTTCTCCTAAGTATAAGAAATTTATCTGAGGTCAGTGTGGACTAGCAACTACCAGCAATGTCTTTTCTTTCTTTTTTTAAATTTCTATTTAAGATGTGGGGTATGATTCAGGGTTAGGTATACAAACGATCATTGTACAGGTAAAGTCTGAGCTTCACTTTGGTCCCCACTTCACCTGGTTTGAGATCAGGTATGCTTATTGATGAAGTATGCCTCCCTCCTCCCTCCCCTGGCAGTTTCCTGCTACAGCCAATCCCTTTCTTATAGTATTGTGATAATTGTTCAGGGATCGCTTATGAGTGAGAACATGTGGTACTCAATTCTTTGTTTCTGTGACAGTAATGTCTTTCCGGTTGTATTTGCTCTCCTAGCAGATATTTTTAGAATCAACATGGAAGGATAATATATAACCCTACATGCATTTTTGACCACGAAATTGAAGTGTAATTTAAATAGACAAGACTCAAAAGCAAGTTTCATGAAATCATCTATAATTGTTCTCATTTTTTGAAAACATTACATTATCTTTTTCTACAAGCAACATGAAAAGCAAATGAGGAAGTTATTTTACAGAGATAATTAAGCTGGTGATAGTTTTCTTCCTTGGGGGAAAAGAAAAGATAAAGGTTTCATATTCTAAAACTGTTTCTTCAGAGACGGTAACATTTAAATGTCTTTATGGAAATGTCAAGGCACCCTTTATACTCAGTGCCAAGGAACCCAAATCAGACTGTTTGAATGAAAAGGCATTTCTTCCAAAAGAGAAGGCTTCTGTGAAAATGAGGCTGTCACCCCCTGCTGATAATTAATTCGAGCAAACAAATTAGCTCAGGGCAGTATGCCCAGGGTCTGGAAAAAATTAGGTTAGTCTGGAGAATTTTTAAAAATAAAATAAAAGATCAAAAGGGTGAGATCAGACTGGCTTTTTCCAGGGTACTGATCTTTATCAGTACGTGTACAATCTGTGCATGACTTGCTCCCAAATAATTAGCTCCAATCACTTCTTTCAAATTGACAGAACATTGCAACCAACCAGCTGTGGGGAGTGAGAAAGAGTCATCGAGGAGACTGCCATGCTTAGCTGAATGAGTAGACAATGTCATCGAAACAAAGAGGTACAAGGTCTGCCTGACAATTAAGTTCGCGGACTTGCCACTGTGTGCTTATGTTGGCAACACTGTACAAAGAACTCAGTAAGGTTTATAACCCTGGTATATCAGGGCCTCAAAGCTGTGTTTGTGTTAATGTGCAGCAGTGTCTTGCTGAGTGGCATTCATTACTGTTCTTGCATGTTTTTGTGAGCCATTGCAAGAATGTCAGAGCTTGAATTAGAGCAACAAACAAACATTAATTTTCTTGTTAAACTTAGCAAGAGTGGAAATGAAATCAGGCTAAGTTTATGGGGATGTTAGCCTAAGTTTATGGGGATAATATGATGAAGGAAAGGGTAGTGAACAAATGGATTAAACATTTTTCTGAATGGAGAGAAAGTGTCACTGATGAAGAGAGGTCAGGACAGCCAGTAATGAGCAGAACTGATGAAAACATTGCAAAAACGTGTCGAACCATGTGTCAAAACCATCGGCTGAATGTGAGAAGTATAGGAGACCAAATAAACATTGATAGAGAAACAGGAAAATCTTAACCAAAAACCTTGGCATGAGAAAGGTGTGTGCAAAAATTGTCCCAAAGGAGCATTTGTATCACAACAATGCACCAGTTCACACAGCACCGTCTGTGAAGGAATTTTTAGTAAACAGATAACTATATTGGAGCATCCTCCCTACTCACCTGATCTGGCTCCCAGTGACTTTTTTTCTTTACCCAAAGATAAAGGAAATATTGAAGAGAAGACATTTTGATGACATTCAGGACAACAAGGGTAATACAATAACACCTCTGATGGTTATTCCAGAAAAAGAGTTCCAAAATTTCTTTGACAGGTGGACTTGGTGCTGGCATCAGTGCATAGCTTTCCAAAGTGAGTACTTTGAAGGTGATTGTAGTGATATTCAGCAATGAAGGTGTATAAGACTTTGTCTAGGATGAATTCATGAACTTAATTGTCAGAACTTGTACAATCAAAGGAAAAACAGGCTTAGAGAAAGAAGAGCAGTTTAACATTAGACATGCTTAGCTTGGGGCTCACTCTAAGAGGTTCAGGTGGCAGCTGGGAATATGAATTGTGAATGGCATAAAAAGAGCACTTTGGGAATTAGTTGCCTGAAAGTGATGTTGAAGTGTTCATCAAAGAAGAGAATAGAAGGGAAAAGAGATGGGACTAAGGTCAGATCTACACAGATGGAAGTGAACAAGGAGCCAGATCAGGACACTGATAGGGACTGGGTGCAGAAGAGGATAGCCCAAGGCATGCGATGTCACGGAAGACAGGGAAGGAAAAAAGTGAAGGAGGGCAGGCTAAGCAGTGTCAAAGCTCTAAAAAGTGAAAATGGCAACTGGATTAGAAGATTAGGAGGTCATTGGAGACCTTCAAAACCATGGTTCCTAATAGGGGCTGCACTGTCCCTTAGAAGGTATTCTGTCAACTGGAAGAGGGGGAGTCCTTATCACAACAATGAGACGGTTCCACTAGACTTTAGCTGGGAAGGGGGCACAGATATTAAACATCTTGCAATACCCAGGATGTTCTCACACAGTACAGAATGGTTCACTGTTCTTCGCAAGCTTGGATTGTCCCACTGAACATTCATGTAGGTGAAAACCCTGTTGATACCTTTCCAAGACTAAAGCCTAACTACTTTACATGTACAAGACAGCTTTAAGACATACTGAGTTTTCCTGGAACATACTATTGGATAAATCAAGAGAAGATTATACCAAGAGTTTATACTTCACTTTGAAAAAAATCACTTCACAAGAGCAACAGTGCTAGTGAAATTTAAGCCACCAATAAAGAACACTGAATCAATAAAAATTTTTTAAAAAGAAAACAAAAATCATTTCCTCAGATAGTTTTCTGACCATGCTATGTAAAGTAGCTCCTCCCACCAGTTGCTCATCACAACGCTCCATCAATTGCCATCGTAGCACTCCTAACCATCTGAAGCTCTATTTTTAATTTAATTCTTTACTTGATTATCATGTCTCTTCCACCACTAGAGTATGTGTTTGAAAGCAGAAGCTGCAACTGCAGTACTCACAGCTTATACCTGCTCTATTACAGAAAAGCTGCACAAAAATTAGTTGCTAAATCAGCACCCAAAAGGGTATTGACTGATTCAACACACTTTTTAAATGTGCCTGCGGTATTCCAGGAGCAGCCGTCAGGTGACCCAGGTATAAAACTAAAGAACAAGGTCTCCACCTGCAAGGAGCTTCTAGTCTAGTAGCAAGTTAATGGTCTGCTCTGTGTCAGGCCCTTTATGTTTGTTAACTTGTTTGATTCTCATAAAAATCCAAAGCAAGGGGCAGGAGTAGGCCCAATTTACAGATGAGGAATTAAGAGTCAGAAGGGTAAAGAAATTTGTCCAAGGTCACACAGTTGATACCAGTGTGTTCTTCCTACTTTTCCATGTTGTCCCAAAATGCATTGCCTAATGTTTTAGTTTTCTCAGGCTGTCATAATAAAAAAGTCAAAGACTGGTTGAATTAAACACCAGAAATGTTTTTCTCACAGTTCTGGATGCAGGAAATCCAGGATCAAGGTGTCTGCAGGTTTGGTTTCTCCTGAGTCCTCTCTCCTTGGCTTGCTAATGGCTGCCTTCTCAGCGTGTCCTCAGATGGCCTTAGTCTTGGTGCATTTCCTCTTCTTATAAGGACAGCGGTGCTACTTCATTAGAGCCCCACCCTTGTGGCCTCATTGAACCTTAATTATCTCTTTAATGGCGCTATCTCCAAAGACTTTTGAGGTTAGGACTTCAACAAATTAATTTTGAGGGGACATAACTCAGTCCCTACCAACCAGAATCAGTTTCTCAGTCATAATACTACTGATAGTTTTTACCATATCATTATCACTGGTTGCTGTTCTGTGCGTTGCAGGACGTTGAGTAGTGTCCCTGACTTCACACTAGATTCCAGTAACATCACCCTTCCTAGATGTGATGATCCAAAATGTGTTCAGTTACTGTCTTGGGTCCCCTGGAAGGCAAAGATCCCCTTTGAGAACCACTGCCCTACATCCTTTTTATAAGATGAGAGCAATTTGAGATTTGAGGACATGCTGGTTTCTAATTTTTGTGAAGAGTAAGAGTTAGTTCATTATAGAAAAAAAAATTCTGGGTAGTATCAAGGGGGCCATCTGCCATTGTGGGTTTGATATAATACTAGTCCATGGGGTGACTCTCCAGCAGTGCTGTCCCACAAAAGAAAACAGGCCCTGTGTCTGTCTGAGGCTGAGTCCTACCAAACAAATAGAATAAAGAGAGGAGTGAGGAAAGAGACCCTGCCTGATAATTTTTGAGCTCCCAAGAACGCTATTTCACATTCTGCCTCTGGGTTGGGACTCCTCTGTGTCCTTGTGGTAAGATTTCCTTTACCAAGCCAACTGGAAGAGCTGGTTTTTGGCTAGTGCTATTCCTACTTTTCAGGTGAAAAGACCACAGCCCAACTAGATTGGCCAGTTCAGCAAAGGCATGTTAGAGTCATGATTCTACCCCATAGAGTCTGAGCATTGTAGAAAACACACCTTGCTGCCTCCAGGTCTTTCTGTTTGTTTGTTTGTTTATTGTGTTTTTTTGTGGGGGTTTTTTTGTTTGTTTGTTTGTTTCAGTGAGAAAGCAGGATTTATTGTGAGGACAGAGAAGTTCCCACAGTGGGAGGGAATCAGAAGGGGTTGCCCCTGCTTCCTAGGCCTTAAAAGGCACTAGTTTCCTATTCCTCCCACTGGAAGACAGGAACTTCCATGGCTGTTTGCTATCTTTTCTCTCAAGACACCATCACTCTCTCAAGACACCATTATTTATTTATTTATTTATTTTATTTATTTTATTTTATTTTTGAGTTGGAGTCTCACTCGGTCACCCAGACTGGAGTGCAGTGGCCGCTCCCGGCCACCGCAGCCTTGCCTGCTGGGTTCTGGCGATCCTTCTGTCTCAGTCTTCCGAGTAGCCGGAATTACAGGCATGCGCTACCACGCCCAGCTGATTTTTTGATTTATTGGAGAGATGAGGTCTCACTGCCCAGGCGGGTCTCGAACCCATGGGCTCAGGCAATCCACTATTTAAATATCGATCTGAGACCCACCTGTTCCAGCCCCACATTGTATTTACTTTTTTCCCTCACCTCACCCATTAGTGCACACTCTGAAAACTCCAAAACTGTAAGACTCTTGTTGTAGCCAGATGGCTTTCACACTTTGTGTGACAAATACCCAACAACTCATCCATCTGTGTCACCTCTGGAGGGCTATTTGTGCCTCCTGCTGCCTCAGAAAAAGAGGGCAAACAGGACCTTCAAAAAACCATGGCATTGTGTTCAGGACAAGCAGGGCAAGGCCCCAGAGCAGACTGAATTCAAAGTGAGAGTAAATTTACAGTGTTCTGAATTTGTTTTTACTTTATAGTTGGGCAGAAGTGGAGGATGGGGGAAGGGTTCCTTTAAGAGTATATTGCAACTCAAAGGCTGTTTCTCCTCTTTTCAGTATGAGAGGATGAAATGTGAAAACCCATGACTCCCTGATTCAAGTCAAGGCCCGTTCCCGGGAGATCAAATATTCCACCCCACACATAGTAGTTAAAGTTGTGGGCACAGAGAAAATAATCCTATTATATTAATATGATTGTCTGAGTGCTTCCAAATTCTGGCTAAACTCACTGGTGGTCATAGAGCCCTTCAGCACTGTAGAACGTTAGGCAAGGTCTAACACTCATTTTATTGTATGGAGCTTCCAGGGAAACTCTGTGTGTGGGTGTGTGTCTGTGTGTGTGCGTGTGTGTGTGTGTGTGTGTGTGTGTGTGTGTGTGTGTGTCCCTTAGTTTCTCTCTTTGCTGGTATGTTCACAATAGAAAACGATTTAAGAACAGAAAAACAGCATAGGGAAGAATTCTTGCTCCCATTAATCCTATTAAGCGTTTCTGATGCTCTTATGCTAAACAAACCTGCTGGTGTTGATATCTGAACAGACTTCCACTGAGTAGTCATGCTCCTGTTACAAACACACAGTAAAGCCAAAAAATATTTGTGAACATGAGGAAAGTCATATAAGTCAATACAGAACATTCACTGGTGTGTGGAGGACAGTAGCTGCTGAGTTGCTTATTTCTTTTACTTCATAATTTCTTGTCCTTTTATTGCTTGTGGCACCTGGCCAGAAGAGAGAATAAATGTAAAAAGATCCAGTCTGTCAATGTTTTCACTTTCTGTGGTTCTTATAGACATTAAATTGGAAGGACTGAAGATAGAGGTAAATTAAAGTTTTAGACTCTAAAACCCCCTATTATTTATATGTGACTGAGTCATCTACAAATTTCCACCTTTCTCCCTGGGCTTCCAAAAGGATGGATGATGAAGAGCCAGTCCTAAATCATATCCTAACTGCTCCCAGGGGTCCTCAAACTTTTAAAACAGGGGGCCGGTTCACTGTCCCTCAGACCGTTGGA
>NW_007258772.1:646468-650690 GCF_000164805.1 Carlito syrichta
AAAAAAAAAAGGAATTTGTTCATAGTTTTTTTTTTTAAACTATAGTCCGCCCCTCCGACGGTCTGAGGGACAGTGAACCGGCCCCCTGTTTAAAAAGTTTGAGGGCCTCTGGTTCATACCATGAGTTTATATTCTTACTGCAGAGCTTCTCTGCCTTTAATAGTTATGTGGAGGCTGGGTGTGGTGGTTCACAACTGTAATCCCAGCAATTTGGGAGGCTGAGGCAAATGAACTGCTTAAGGCCTAGAGTTGAGACCAGCAAGGGCAACGCAGTAAAACACTTTCTCTATAAGATATGGAGTGTGGTGTGGTGTGGTGCTGTCCCAGATAATTGGCAGGCTAAGATGGGAAGATCCCTTGAGCCCAGGAGTTTAAGCCCAGGAGTTTGAAGATCTTTTGAGCCCAGCAGTGAGCTATAGTCATACCACTGTACCCCAGCCTGGGTGACAGAGTGAGACCCTGTCTCTAAAATAATTTGTTTTAATTTTTTTGAAGAGACACGTGGGAAAGTTTGGCCATTCTCTGTCTCACGTTTGCCTCCTCAATCAACTCATTTTGAATTCAACAAATAGTTATTAAATGCCTACTACATGTCAGGCACTGTACTAGTCACCTGGATTATAAGGTGAGTAAAAACAAACATAGTGCCTTTACTGGGACACATGAGGAAAACGACATCGACCAATCACCCAAATGAGTAGAAAATCATAACAGGAGGAAAGTAAGACATTAGAGACCTGGGATTAAAGGAGGGAGGAGAAGCAGGAAAGCAGACCATGTGCCAGGGAGGCCGCTCTGAGGTAAAGGCAGTGAGCTGAGAGTGCTGGGGTGTGCAGAGGAGTGATGAGAAAATCCAAGACAGGAAAGCAGTGTGTGCAGATGACCTACAGTGTGGGGGGCATGGCCCATGGTTCGTTCCAGAGATGCACCAGAAGCAAAGGACAGAGAAGAAAGAAGAGCGGCAGGTGCCAGGCCTGGAAGTACTAGTGGGGGCTGGGAGCGTAGGGACAAAATCATATTTGCATTTCAGAAAGATCGCTCCAGCTGCCTTTTGGGTAATGGAGGTGAGGCCTGCAAGAATCAATGTGAAGAAATTGGTGAAGAGGCCCCTTCTATGGAGCAATTTTTCTTCTAGGCACTTTCAAATACAACAGAATTTCATCAACAGGCCTGAATTCTGACTATGTTGCCAAACATTGAAGTAGGTGCTGAGGCGATCAATTGTGCAGTAGTTAAAAAAAAAAAAAAAAATTAAATGTAAGAAAACACAAGAAGTCAGAGGTGGCCCTAGGGAAGGCAGAAAGGGAAAGATAGCAGAAAGAGGGGAGCAAGGGAGAAGGGGGGAAAGGGAGAGGGAGATAGAGACCCAAAAGTATCAAGAAGGACACAGAAGAAAAAAAAAAAGAAGAAGCAAAGGCAGAAAGAGAAGAAAAGCACAAAAAGATAAGATAGAGAGAAGAGAAACTGGTCCAGGACGTGAAGGAATTCCATTGGGCAGAGAGCAGAGTCCCTGAAAGAAATGTAGATTCCCTATGGGGCCATGCTACCCACTGATGTAATGACCTTGAGCACTGCCCTTGGGGGGTCACTGAGATGGGGGACATAGAGGGATGTTGCAATCTGAGAGTTTGGGAGATGATGAGACACTATAGGATTCTTGTTTCCCAAGTTATCCTTTATTAAAATAAAATGTATTTGACAACATTTTATTTTCATTAATCACTTTTCATCACCCAGTATTGAGGTGTTTCTAGGTTGGAATCTCTGGATCATCAGGTATATATATGGCTGCATCTCAAAGCCAGTGTGTCACATCTTCTATCAAGGTAACTCATGGGCACTTGTGGCAACCAAAGGCACTTATAAAAGAAAGGGCTCCTTTCCATGCCTCAGGAGCATGGACACTTGGCATTGTACATGAGGTGGTGCATCTAGCGCAACACCAGGAGTGCATCTAGCACAACACCTGGCACAAAAATAAGCACCTACTGTATATGAAGTGTGGTCACCTGACCTGCAGTTCAAACATGATTTTAAAAGACAATGCGGGCACCATACTTCTGAAATAAATGCCTGCCTCACCTGTGCAGCAAGGCTCTGGCATCGCAGCCCTGAAGGACACCATTTACCCTGCACCATTGCTTCACCTGGGCAACAAAGACCACTTACTAGAAAAACAAACACAAACAGCACCCACTCAGCATCGCCCTAGTGCCTGGCTGATTAGCCATATTTCACTCACCAGAAGCTCAAAGACTTGAATTTTTCTCATACAAAATAGTCTGTTTACATTTGGTTTTTGAAAACCTATCCTTTTTCCTTCCCCCGGCCTCATCCCCTGAGACTAACCTCTGGGCTGAATCTGGTTTCCTGCTTGGCAGTAAAACTTTGGTTTACTGCTCAATCTCTAATCCCAAACTCTGTATTTCCTCTTTAACAATAGTTCATTCTTCTCTCATTTCATTAGCACACAGGTTGGTGAATATAAAAGACGCTTGATCAAATTGGGTGAATTGAATCTGCTAGAAAAACAAAATCACAGGGCAGAATAACCTTTGCATACATAAATGCAGAAGAATTCTTTTCTCTACAAATGTCTGTTTTGTATAAAAATGCCTGGAGAAATATTTTCCAAAATTGACAATGGTTTTGTTAAGGGTTTATTTTATAAATTTAAATATATAAATTTATGTTTTCTAATTTTCCACAATGGAAATATATTATTTGTGTAATGCAAAGGAATAATATCATCCAGGCTTTATAAGTATTTTATTTGTAGTATCACAACTCTAATTCATGCTGCCGATTACAAGGGAAGCAATGACCATGCTCTATATCTAACACTGGTTGGACAGTAAGAGAACAGGTAATAATAAGAAAAAAAAAGTCTAATTTTATTAAGAATGTTTTAAGAGAACAATTAGGGTAATTCATATAGTCTATAAAAGGAAAAGACCAGTCTTATTAGACAAGACATTTTGAGATGCAAAAAACAGCCATCGGCCAGGCTCGGTGGCTCAGCCTGTAATCCCGCACCTTTGGGAGGCTGAGGTGAGTAGATTGCCTGAGCCCACGGGTTTGAGACCCGCCTGAGCAGCGAGACCGGTGCTAATCAAAAAATTAGCTGGGCGTGGTAGAGCGCGCCTGTAATTCCAGTTATTCAGAAGGCTGAGGCGGAAGGATCACGGGAGTCCAGCAGGTCGAGGCTGCAGTGGCCGGGAGCAGCCACTGCACTCCCGTCTGGGCGACAGAGTGAGACTCCAACTTAAAAACAAAAACAAAAACAAAACAGCCTCATGATAAGATGCAGTGCTAATAAAGAAAATGCTTTTTAAAAGAAGGGTTATATACTTTAATACATAGAAAATAAAACCTTAGATGATGTGAAAAATCCTGAAGCTACTCTAGATATATGAAGAATATAAATCATAATTAATTAATATTAGAAAAAATAAGTATAAGATAAAAATAAAAATAAATGCTAGAAAAACAAACAAGTTTTATTCTGAGTGACATCCTTACAAATGGTTCACATTTTCCTTCAAAAAAACATTTAATGACAAATGAAAGACTACATTGTAGATGATAGCTGAATTGTGATCATGCTTATGGAAGGCAACAGAAGTCAAGAGAATTCAACAGTGAACCTGTTTTAACAGAAGCACTTGCACGTCTAAGGTCATTTGAACTTAAACTTGTCCATCATCTTGGGAATTTTCCTAACCATGTTGATCTAAACATTTCTAAAAGTTTTCTCTTGGATTACCTTCAGAACTAGGGTTACAAACTAGTCACATGGAAAAAAATCAGTCTCTTGATATGTTTTAGCCTTATGTCTTTTTAAATTTTTTTCATGTTGCTTTTGGCCACTAGAGGGTGGATTCTCCTTATAATCTATACCAGTTAAAAGAAAAAAATGTTTCTCAGGAGTGTAACAAAAGAACAACAAAAAGATGTCTTTTTAAAAAGGAAATAGATGGCACAAAGAAATGTAAATCAATCTGCTAGATTATATTTAAAGAATAAATACTAGTCCGATTAATAATAAAACCTAATATTCAAATATTTCACCAATATGCCTCTAAACATATGGCATTTATAGTTAAAATTATCCATTTTAGCCAGGTTTGGTGGCTCAACCTGTAATCCCGCGCCTTTGGGAGGCTGAGATGAGTGCATTGCCTGAGCCTGCGGGTTCAAGACCCGCCTGGGCAGCGAGACC
>NW_007258772.1:650710-651332 GCF_000164805.1 Carlito syrichta
CTGCACTCCAGTCTGGGCGACAGAGTGAGACTCCAACTCAAAAAAAAAAAAATTTATCCATTTTAAAGTGATCTTTTTTTTCCTACTTTCTATAAAAAAATTTAAGTGCAAATGCTTATAATACCATGATTAAGGCATCAATATTGAGATTAAGTATGACAAAAAAATATTTTATAAGTTGATATTAAAAAGTATTGGGCTTTGTGTATTTATGTGTAAACATAAGTAGAGCATCTTAATGAAATGAAAAACATCTTATGTTTTTAAACACATACAAATGGCCTGGTTTATAGTTGGGGTAGGAGGATGATGAGGAGATAGGAAAAACAAAAGGTAAGCTTAAACCCTCATATTCCAGATGTTTTTCATTATTCGATCACAAAGATTGACTCTGGGCTCTACACAAGCAAGAAATGGGTTGTGGGACAAAATCAGAGGTTATGGCACAGCACTTTGGAAAGAAAATAAAACCTAGATGGTTATTTTCGGACAAGTATGTATATTAACAAAGGAAAAATGTTTCAAAGGTTAAAAAGTACAGAAAAGTTTTTGTTTTGTTTTGTTTTTGAGTTGGAGTGTCACTCTGTCACCCAGACTGGAGTGCAGTGGCCGCTCCTGGCCA
>NW_007258772.1:651528-699507 GCF_000164805.1 Carlito syrichta
CCCAGGTGGGTCTCGAACCTGCGGGTTCAGGCAATCCACTTACCTCAGCCTCCCAAAGGCACGGGATTACAGGCTGAGCCACCGAGCCCGGCTAGAAAAGTTTTTTACATGTTTAATTGCTTTTATGTTACTTTCAATTGGGCTTATCCAACCAAAAAAGCAACATCTCACTAATGAATTAGACCTGGGACCTTCACTCTGATCCGTACCATCAGAAACAATTGGTTAAATTTGATTTTAACTTAACCCTACTCAGTTATTAATATGTATTCTTTTGAGGTATCTGCATGCATCACACTATCTTGGTGGGTCTCAGAGTGTGGTCCCCACACCAGCAACATCAACATCACCTGGGAACTTATTAGAAATGCAAGTTCTCAGGCCCCATTCACGGTCCACTGAATCAGATACTCTGAGGGTGAGGCCCAGAACTCTGATTTAATGAGCCCTCAAAAGTGATGCACACTCAAGTTTGAGGACCACTAAGCTATATAAATAGCAAAGTTTACAATCTCTCTCACAATTTATGACTCAAAAAAATGCAGAGTAATGGTAGGGGTTGTTTATGGCAAACACTACATATGATGTGGCTATGTATTTTTAACAGTCATGGCTTTGCCTAAGTGTGTAACTAAACCAATCACAAAATATATGGTCAGAAAATGTACCAGTCATGGACATATAAATAAACCAACAGTGAAACCTATAGTCAAGTGATTTATCAGTCATAGACAAGTGAACCAAATAAAACTACACTCATCTCAAGAGTTACCTAAAGGAAGAAAGCGATGCAAAGGAATCCCAAACTGACAGGAAATGCAGAATTTGAAAAGAAAGGCCAAAATGAGAGAAGGTAATAATGACATCGAGGAGGTACAACATTTTATAATTCCTCACTATCTGAAGAGGAGTTTCTCACATACCTAATCAGAATCAGGATAAAGTCCAAATTCAGATTAGTGAGGGCAGTTTTTCCCACATCTCTGATCCAACTTCATTGACCTGTGGGAACAACATTTTTGCTAAAAGGAATATCAGAAAATGGCCGACAATCTAAGGTGATAATTTTTACAAACCACAAATTAGGAAACATTATCTGACAAAAGTGTGCTATTTCTGATTATATATCAGAGGTGGCCTTATAGATATATAGTTTGATACCAAAATATTCATATGATGGGAAAAAACAAAAAACAAAAAAACTGATTGGGATTATTCCAGAAAATGTGAGTATATGGAGTCCACAATGCAGATTGTGATATTTTTTCTGGGTATATTTACTTTCATTCTCACATTACTGAGGGTATTCACAGGCACGATGCTAATCTGTAATCCTCTGACATTCTATCAGCCATTGCCATTCTCAAGTAAATATACTGAATTCTAAAAATTGATAAGCACCAAGGAAATTTCTCATAGTCATTCATGAGCAGTTTTGAAAATGCACACCTACCATTTGGCCCCCAACCTAAGGGCTGTGAAAGCACAAGAGATGAAGCTGACTCTTACAGTTAGGACTTCAGCTAAAGAACTTTATGGGGAAATTCAATCACCTGAGCTGTGTCTCGAGGCAGCTGGATCACAAAGAAAAATTCTAATGTAAACAAGTTGGAGCCACAACTCAATTATCTGAGTAAATCCTAAATTCTGTTCCAGTGGCTTCTGTTGAATTAATGATACCTAAAAATATAGCATTTGTTCATTTAAGAGGTCATAAAGTTGTGAAAAATCAAAAGTATGTTTTTATTTGGTGACTTAACATCCTAGGAGAATGTGTTCTACTAATCTAAAGGGGAAAATAAAACTGCTTTGAAATAAAGCTAGGAACAAGATCCAATCTACATAGAAGTATCAGGTAAAAAAAATAGAATTAGCCGGCCTCGGTGGCTCAGCCTGTAATCCCGCACCTTTGGGAGGCTGAGGTAAGTGGATTGCCTGAGCCCGCAGATTCGAGATCTGCCTGGACAGCGAGCCCTCATCTCTACAATAAATCAAAAAATCAGCCGGGCATGGTAGCGCATACCTGTAATTCCGGCTACTTGGAAGGCTGAGGCGGAAGGATTGCCGGAGCCCAGCAGGTCGAGGCCGCGGTGGCTGGGAGTGGCCACTGCACTCGCTAGATGACAGAGTGAGACTCCAATTAAAAAAAAATAAAGAAAATAAGTTGTCTCCTAGACATTCCTTATCACTTCACAGGCTCAGGGGTACCTCAGCTCTTCTTTTCTAGCAACCAAAGACCACATATTGTTTTTGTTTTTCAACTTTTTCCTCAAGTCTGTACTTACAGATGCAGAAAGAAATATATATATATATATTATGTTTAAGGTTGTGGTAGATATAAAAATAAAATGCCACAATGTAGCTCCTCCAAGCAAGAAATAGTCTATAAGCTTGACACTGTGACTTGCTCATGCCAATGGGGCATTAGCAAACATAGCAGGAGAATAAGCTTTTTAAAAGGCATGTATATGGAACTTTATCCTCTGTTACTGCTTTGGAACCCAGTAATCATGTGAAGATAGCTGGACTTTTCTGCTAGACAATGAAAGACATATGTCCAGTCATACCCATCACTTCAGCTAATTGCCAGCCATGTGAGTCAGGTCATCCAGGACCAGCCAGTCCTCAAATGAATAGGCAGCTCACCACAAAAGCATGAGTGAGCACATGGAGTAGAGAAGAGACATCCCGGCTAAGCCCTGCCCAAATTATCAACCCACAGAATCACAAACCATAAATGGTTATCTTAAGTCATAGAGTTTGGAGTGTTTTGTTACACAGCAATAACTAACTAATACTAAGGTTTGATTACCAGGGACAGTGCCTAAACTAAAGAAATAAAGCCACAGAGATAAACTTTTAAGTATAAGAGACATAGTTAAGAAAAAATAAAAGTATTTTTATAGAACAGTAGATAAAGGGGAGTCTTCACAAAAATCCTATTTCTAGGCACTCCATGCTCCTTAGTTCAGACCTACTTTCAATTGGGCTTATCCAACCAAAAAAGCAACATCTCACTAATGAATTAGACCTGGGACCTTCACTCTGATCTGTACCATCAGAAACCGTTTTTACTGCAAGAGTAAAAGTTAAATACAATATTGGAAATTTGACTTTATCATTAAGACTTTAGTCTAACCAGCTAAGGCTCTCTCTATGCAACACCTATAAAGCCAAATGGGATTTTAAATGAAGTATTGTATCATTGCATAAGGAAACACTCGGGTGAGATGAAGAAGGTCATGCCGTTCTACAAAACCAATATCTACTCTGAGTCGGCAATGTGCTGGGATGAAGAAAGAGGTTATGAATTAATCTGCTTCAGGCAAACCAAAGAGCTCTGAATCTTCATTAAAACTGAAACAATTCTGTAAAAGCACTCAGTGAATGCAGCAGCTTTCAGTGTGCTTTTAAACTGAAAATGAATGGACATGAAAGAAAACCACTAGAAGAAATACAGAGCATTGTCCCCAGGTTTTCATACAAATCCAAATCAACGAAGAATTTAACAGCACATTGAAGGTTAGAAATCCATCAAAAATAGAACATGCAAACAAATCTCCTTATTAGTTGTCTAATTGGGAATCAGGGTTCAGGCTACCATCAATTACAATATATCTCAGACATCACCTATAATGGCACATTGTTATAAGGTTTCTAGTCCTGGGGTTCTGAGGCCCAGCAAATCCTCCATTATTGACACTGATGGCAAATCAGTTCTACTGAGCGAGTCTCATAGGAAGGAGTCCTACTCAAAGTACAGGACATCAAAGCTATCTCAAAGCAGAGAACTAAAAACAACAAAAGTCAAATATGAAAAGGAAAGAAGATTTTGAGACTATGATATTATCAGAGCCAGGTAAAAAGAAACAACATCAAAGGAGCCCATGGTTGGCAATAATCAATGCAGGGAGCTTTCAGGGATTCAGGTAGCAAGAAAAGTTGCTAGTTAGCACTGGGGACCCTGGAACTGAAAAGCACTAATCAAGAGAAACTACCTAAGCTGAAGGGTACACAAGCTATCATGTGACTATGCCTGCGTTTATCATTTGAGTCATAGGAAAGAAAGTTTCTTTAATTAGGTGCATCCAGCAGACATCAGGTCAAATGAAATCATAAACTTCAGTTACAGGTACCCTTAGCATCAATTTCAAAACAGCAGATTGCTGGGTCTTCAGAGTGAAGCAAAGACAGAAGAAGAGAGCAGTTCAATTTCCCTGGAAGTCAGAGTTGTGATTCTCTATGCTGGAAGTAAGAAACCTATGTTGGTCAAGAGTCACTCATTGAACCATAGTCAAAGTCACATTTCAAGCTGGGCTTTGAGGTGTCCACTTAGGGACTCAGGAGCAGTGCTGAGACAGGGGTGTCTAGAAGCTTGTTCTTGTGATTGACCCAAGCAAAAGTAAGAGCCCAGCTTTGCGCCCAATTTGGGAGGACACACTAAGCTTCCAAGAAGTCTAGCTGATTGGTCAAGAGCAAGGGCTTTAGTGTCAGGCAAAGCTAGATTAAAATTGGTGTTAACATATCACCTCCACCTCCTGTTGTTTAGACTCTCAATGCCTCAGTTACCTTATTTTTAAATAAAAGAATAGTAATATAAAAGGGGCAGGGGCAGAGGTCAGTAAGATAAAATATCGGTTAGGTATTTGACACACAGTTTACATGTAGTAAGTTCTCATGGATGGAAGTGACTATGGGCAAAGCCAGACTGGATCAAGTCATTCCCTGAGTCAGTAGAGCTAAACTAATGTGCCTGACAAATCTCAATTTAATATGTTAATTTGAAGCAGCTATTAAGACAACTACCAACCAGGCACAGTGGCTCAAACCTGTGATCCCAGCATTTTGGGAGGCTGAGACGGGAGGATTGCTTGAGCCCAGGAGTTAAAGACTACACTAAGCAACATAGCAAGACCTCATCTTTACACAAAAATCAAAAAATTAGCCAGGCATGGTGGCACATGCATGTAGTCCCAGCTACTTGGGAAGCAGGTGGAAGGATAGCCTAAGCTCAGGAGGTTGAGGCTGTGATGAGCCGTGATTGTGCCACTGCACTCCAGCCTGGATGATGGAGTGAAATCCCAACAATAGCACCAAAAAGACAACTACCATACATAAAATCTGGTTAGTCTACTTAATGAGTACAATGTACAGTACTTGAGTATTAGAATCCTAAAACCCCTGACTCTGCCACTGTGCAATCTATGCATGTAACAAAGTTACACCAGTACCTCATCACTTGACCTCATTTACTATTTACTCTGAACTTACAGAAGTTCCAGATCCCAACCGCGTAGGTTCAAATACCAGCTTTATCTTTAACAGCTCTGTAGTCACAGGCAGAGACATGGCAACAACCATGGGTCCCACTTCATAAGGACTGTGAGGATTCAAGAAGTCAATCCAGTCAAAGAGCTTTGCCCAGTCCCTGACAACTGAAATATTTATCACTGCAATCACAAATAGTCAAGGAAAGCAGTCCATTGATCCCTTGAGAAGTTGGAGATGCACCCATTATTCAAGAATGCACACTATGGCCATGAAAATCCATCCCACCTCTAGTCCAATTCTAACTTTGAATGTCATATGAAAAGAATCAAAGTACAGATTAATAACTTCTTCAGTGGTCCCTCCCAGGAAAAGAAATGTCTGACATTTGTTGTACTACTGCTCCAACATATTTATAGACCATTTCAAGATGGGTGACCATATGTATATTGCATGTGATCTCCCCAAATCCATTACGTTTATCTCCATTTTAAAGAAGAGGAAAGTAATGCCAATGGCACAGCTATTCAGTGGCAAAGCTAGGACTTAAATTCAGCTCTTCTCAGGTCTTACCTCAGACTTCTTTTCATCATACCAAAGAAGAAATGTGGGGCAGTTCTAAATTCTAGGTTCTCAGACCTTCTCAACAGCCAAAAAACATTAGCAATTGGATTGCAGTAATTTCCAACCATAAAATAAAATAAGAGTCTATGGCCTTGTTACAGAATAGCTTTAGAGGAGTCCCCATCTGACCTCCAGGGCCATAAGCTTGACAAGAATGTTCTGAAATTATGGGCTGGCAGGGCTTCAAAAAGGCTGTCCTCAGAGATGCTCAGGTTAGTGACGTAAGTTATCACCTGCCATTTGCAACTTTCGTTCCAGGTAAGATGACGTAAAATGATTTCTGCTGTTCTCACAGACTATGCCAACTCCAGTTTTTAGTAGGTAAATCTCACACCTTTTCAACACGAGTTTAGCCAAAAATGAGTTCTAAATGACTTGAATTTTGAGGGGAAGTCAGGGAGCAATGGGAGCAGAAATCACTCATAATTAAAGGCCAGTTCATTAACACTTACATACATATGGATTAGTCATCTAAAGTGAGGTGAAAATGCAGCCTTGTGGATAGATTTTTTAACATCAGGGATCTCATAAAAATTCCATATGCTCCACCAGTAAGTGCCCTTGACTCATTGTAGTGTCCTTCCTCCCTGTGAATTAATCTCTCAGGTCACCAGCCTCAAGAAGGCAAATATCACAAATTCTACCTGAATGCCCCTGAAACTTATAATCAAACAAAATGAGGATGAAGAATGGCTGTGGCAGCGGTTTTAGAGCACGCTTAGGACAGGCACCTCAGCGCCTGGCCGTCTAGACCAGCCTGACTCAGCTCCTCATACTCTGGGCAGTGCCTGCTCACCCTCCCCCATCCCCTGGCTCCCATGGCACCACCTTTGCAGGCGACCTCCCAACTCGGTGACAGGACCTCCCACCTCAATGCAAGAACTCTACAACTTTCTCCCCAACATTTTCCCCTTTCTTGGTATACTCCCGCCCTCACTTATCTTAATAGTTTCTGTGAGTTTCTCCAGTACTCACACAACAAAAACTCCTTACTTATTTCCCTGGCTGCAGCCATGTTCTAGCTCCAAGTAACAACTATTTACTGGCACATCCATCTTGCTTGGCCTGCTATACCTAACAGCCTCCTTTAGTATATTTACCTTTTTTTTCTGAATTATCCAGTTAAAGCCTCAGGGGTCTTTTGACTTCATTGTCCCCTTTGTTTCCTACATTCAACTGACCATGAACTCTGACTATTCCACTCCTCAAATAAATGTTCAATCCATCCTTTCATTTTCACGGCACAAGTTCAAGCTCTTACTTCCACTTGCCAGAAGATCACCTTTTAGTCTGTCCTTGACTGTCATATATACCAAATAATATGAGAACAATCTGTCTGAAATACATTTCAGTTCACATATATCCACTCATGTAACATGTCCCCACATCTTCATTGTCCAAATTTCTCAGCATCTACATTCTCCTCCAAACTATTCCAGTGAGTATTTTCAGTCTTACTACCCACTATTGTATCTGATGCATCTTATCCTGCAGCAAACTGGATCTATGCTTCTCTAAAATTTTTCCTCACCCAGGACTTCCATACTGCCCTTCCCCACGTATAAGTCCAAACAGAATTTCAATACCCAACTCATTCAAAATTTGAACTATTGTTAATACAAAAATTCAATCAATTACCAACTTCAGTACTTTGAGCAATTTAAATAATTAAGTTATATCAATGCCCTTCAACCAAAGGCTGCCAGGGACACACCTGTAGTTGAACAAGTTGGGTATATTACCCATTGTGGTAAAGGAGAATGCATTCATGGGGAACCATGGAGTGTCTCAAAAAGTTAGGATTTATTATAGCATTTGAACTCTGGAATGCTAGATGCTGTCAGAAAGCAGGAGCAATTCTAAGCTTGGGTTTCACAAAAATTCGTATCTACAGAGAGGACAGCCTAGAGCAAGGTTAAAACTGTAATTGGTAAAGAAGCAACTGTCACTCAACATATTTGACACTTAGAACTGAGAGAAAAGAGGATGTTTAGTATTTTGGGGTTGCATGGTAAACTTGCTTTCACCTTAGACAAAAGTGGTCTTGTTTTGTCTCATTTTACCACAGCCTCTAAGAGATTGTGCCTAATACGGGTGTTCTTTGAGATTTTTTATGCCCTTATGTCCAACAGGAGATACTATGGCCCACCTGTAAGTAGGCTAGCTCCTAACAACCTCAAAGTCTACCTGTAATGTCAGCAGCTGTTCTTCTTTCAATTCTAAGTGTCATCACGATGTCAATGTAGAGATGTTAACTTTCTCTTAGGTAGAGATTATGAAGAGTGAGGTAAATCTCCCTTGCTACAGATGCAGCTAAACAGGACTCCATTTGGGATCCCAATGGCGAGGGTAGATATTATATTTTAGAATATAAAAAAGGAAGGGCATGATGACAGGATTAGGATCTGGGAAAAGAAGATAATATATTTTAGACAATCTACAACTCAAGAATAATGCGATATGCAGATCAGAAACCCCCTAGAGCATGTTAAACACAAGAATGTCTTCATCCTGGTGAACCAGATAAAGTTTTCTGGTTAATAAAAGATGAAAGTTGTCTACTGTACTTATCCCAGAATCTAAATGCGTTTAGGCATTCATTAGTGAGCTAAATGTCTTCATATCTTTGTAGGTGTACTTATTGCTTTATTGCTGTTCAATTGCTATGAAAATTCTAACCATTATTCTTATCTTTGATTCTGTTTTCAGCAGATACCATCAGAGTACTGCTATTACTGAGCTTAACAGAAGGAAGCAATGCCAGCTGTGCCTTTTGGGCCATAAACACCAGAAATGTAGCTCACATACAAGGCATAGATAGAAAATTTTTTTTAAATAGTATTGAAAATTCCTATAAATATAATTTCTTTTCAAGAAAACAAAACAAAAACATTTTATTGGGTAAATGTCTACACTTTCTTTATTTTATGGTCTACTGATAGCTGGATGACCTAATTGTAAGTTACAAGCCTTTGGTGGAGAAGAATCAACAGAGGAACTTAGTTGGCAACTGTCCCATGTCTAGTCTGGGACCACAACTGCAGCTGATTTGATGGCCATCTAAGACACTATTCGTGAAAATAAAAACTGATGCACATATTTTCATGTAAATGTCTTATACCTTAAATACCTTAAATAGTAATATTCAAGGCACATTTGCAATGGCAGCATTGATTCAATTCAACAAATAAATTTAGAGTAATAACTCAAGTGCACTAGGCAGAGACCAAGACCAATGAGCTCAGGCAGACCATCTCCATTCCTGACAGGGACTCCTTCCAACACTGGTCATGTACAACATTTATCTCTAGATGCCACCATTGTATTGAGAACATATGAAATACCAAGACTTCCACCCTCAAGGGCAGTGGCATTCCCCCAGAACATCTCTGCCTCATAATATCTGTAGCAGTTCAAGTTCTAACTTTCTTCAGGAAATTTCAATTTGCAATTTTTTAGAAAATAAATGCCCTATCACTTAACACTGCTACTGGAAGATAACATTTCAGTGATTACTTGGTGTAGACATTTTATTATTCAATATTAAAGTCCCATCAGAAATCCCTAGCCTGATAAGCTAAAAATGAGGTTTGAAAATAAAGCACCTGGCAAATTTGATTTGCAGTAATCAAAATGGCATTTTGTCAGATGGGAACTAATTATTAACCTGACATGATTTCAATCTGCTGCCATTTTATGAAATGAGATCTGTTTGCTCTCTATAAAGATGATCAGGCTTGCTGCTCCTTAGCTAGACACCCAGTTTCACCTATTCTCACAAAATTCTTCTATTATGCAAACGGGTGGTAAAGCAATTACATGCTCCAAAAGATTGAGATGAGAAATTTCACATTCACAAACTTGTCATGTTCACCTCTTAAAGTGTAAATTCTTGCCGGATGGTAAGATGCCTTTTTAAAAAAAATTTCATACAGTCACCTAATGGCCTGAGGAAGCACCCTCTCTAAAGGCAGTTTCCTAAATTCGATGAGAACCCTGACAGGACTCTAAGGCTCTGCCCAAAGACTGCACAATAAATAAAGGTAACACTTTCATTTACAGAAGGGAATGCACATGTCTTCAGGCTTTTCAAGGATACTTAGGGGCAACTGCTGGACCCCAGGCCATTACCAAGTTAAATGCTCCAAGTGAACGTGAATGAAGTTTTAGCAGAGAACGGAGGGAGGGGAAAGTGGAACTTAAACAGGAGCTATTTCACCCCTGCGTGATTGAGGATGCTGTTGAGATCTCCACAGATAGAAAGAAAAAATATCTTTTACCACTCCGTGCCAGGAAATGGGTTACCTGCCTCTCATTTAACACTCTCACATATAATTCTCCTCAGTTTGCCAACAGAGGAGGAAACAATCTTGGGAATGCCCTATAAATTTCCTGTGGTCTTAAGTCAATAAGCAGGGCTCTCAGAGATTAGTTTTTTCTGTCACTTTTGGTTGCCTCTGCTAGAGTGGAAAGAGAAACATAAGAAAGCATATTTTCTATAAATATTTATCCTCCTCACATATGTTGAAAAACCCTACATAGTATTATTATTAAGAAGCCACATTTATCTTTAAATTACAACATTTTATTTTAAGTTTTAGAAATAAATCAACTAAATATAAGAGAAAGTTGATTATGGTTATGAAAGGAAGTCAGAGGATGAGGGAAGGGGAAAACTAAGTTGTTCTCCTGTCTTATAATATGTGGTTCTTCTTTGTGGGGCTTCACTGAAGGAAACAGAAGCCTCGGGAGATAGGTAATGAAGTACTGAGGAAGTTCCTGACAGAAAGATTTTGCTGCAGATTGCTGCTGAGGGGAAATCTCCCACATGTTATGACATCCAGAGAGCAGAGCATGCTTTGTGAGTCAGTGCATGAATAAGACTTTGTTCTCCCCAGCACAATTGCAGCTTGTTTAGTTTACAAACACAAGTTGTCTTAGCAATCAATCCGTATTCCCAGCAGGTAAGGGCCCAGCCCCGCGCTCTCTCCTGCAGCTGCACACCCAGCTCACGGCAAGTGAGCACTCATCCACTAAGAAAAAGACTGGGCCATCGGGGAGCAGTTATTCCCATCTCCACCATGGTTCTGACAGGGGAGGATGGATGTAAAGTGAGAAAAATATCCTCATGTTGTACACAAAATTGAAGAAACTTTAACTCAAGGTTTACGAGGAACCCCAAAATGTTACCAGAATAGTCTATTCTGGCTAGGCCATGGTTCTCAGATAGTTGCTCAAATGCTAGCCTAGATGTCGCTATGAAGGTATTTTTTAAGATGAGGCTAACATTTAAATCAGTAGACTTTGAATAAAGCAATTACCCGCCATAATGTGGGTGGGCCTCATCCAATCAGTTGAGGACCTTACCAGCAAAGACTGAGGTTTCCCGAAGAAGAAAAAATTCATCTCAAAAAACATAACACAGAAATCCTACCCAAGTTGCAGCCTGCCAGCTTCCCCTACCGATTTTGGACTTGCCAGTCCACATAATTGCATGAGCCAGTTACTTAAAATAAATGTCTCTCTTCTCTCTGCCACCCACCCTGCTCCCCCCAGCCCATTTCTAGGGAGAATTCTGACTACTAACACTGTTACCAAGCAGATTAAACACCCTCATTTCCTCTGTATTTCAGAACAGAAAGGAAAGAGGTACTTGGCAAAATACCAATTGCTTAGAAAATCAGAGAATTAAGAGTCTATGTGAAAAAAGACTTTTCAACACCCTTCAAATGCCAAGTTGCATTTCCCACTAGCACCTTTAATGAATTTGTGAATATGGAAAGCTCTGGGTCAGGTACTGGGGCAGCAGAACCAGGAGCATCTACATTGGAATCTGGGCTCTGCCCCTTTCTGTGTGTGTGGCCACAAACACACAACTGAAACTGTAGCAGCAACTCAACCCCTGGCTTAAATGTGGCACTGAAAGGACCAGAGACGTGAAGCACCCAGCTCAGAACCCAGAAAGATTCATGCTCACTAAATGGCAGCTTAGGGTGACTGCTGCTGGTACCAAGTTATTAATAAAACACACTTCCTCCCAGCCCTAAGAGGAAAAGAGACATATACAAGGATTAATTAATACAATGTTTTAAAGAACACAAAGGTAATATTTGGGTGACTGTTGGAATACAGAGGAAGGGAAGCAGAGTCAGCCCCAGAAGCAGAGGTTTTCCAGCTGAGGTGGGGTGACAGGGAGCAGGCATTCCAAGAATAGGGCACTGCACAAGCAAACCCAGGGTCAGACAGAACCAGGTACTGGCCAGCCACGCTAACTGGCCAGGGACATGTGTGGGGACTCATTGTGCTGGGAAGTATTCTAAAGGGCAAGCTCATGCAGGGACAAAGACTTGGGCGGAATAGAAATGAGAGAAAAGAAAGAGTTGCCCCATGCATTCTTTTCAGATTGCACTAGCAGCTTGTGCAGACACACACTTTGACCAGTGGCTACTCGGACTTCTAGGCATTAAAAACTTCCATAATTATTAACTTAGATAATGGCTTTCTCCTCTAAAAGTACAATCCCATGGGCATGGGGTGAGAGATGGGAAAGAATAGTGGGGAGGAATCTAAAATCCTCTAATAAAATATCTTTTGTTAATAAGCTTTCACAAAAAAAAAAAAACCTTCCATAATTAAAAAGCTGTACAAATGGAGAAAGTATTTGGAAAACAAACAATGAAACTTTTGAATGCTTACACAGGGAGCCAGAGGTGTACCATACTGTGCACTGAGTAAGAATTTTAACAGATGGCACAATTCTGAATGTACTGCATGGTGCTTTTCATGCACATTAAAATGAAAATGCATATTTTGTTAACTTAAGCACACAGTAGTAAGAGAGATGCAATACAGTAAAAGCTCTGCAATGACTTATAGTAAATCGCTAAAAAAAAATTTAGCCTGTTATAAGATTAAGCCTGTTTTGAATTTTCTTAATCTTGCTTACTTGTATTTTCTAATTTTTCTACAAACATGTGAATGACTCATGAAAAGAGAAAAAGGTATTTTTTTTAAAACCCTGCCAAGCATATGGCTAAAAGAGAAAATGTGTCATAAACTATAAACAAAGGGAATTCACTTCTATTGACAAGTACGCCACATTCTGTGGGCTGACTTTGGCTTAGATGCAAAAGAAAAACTAACAGTCTTTTGAGATTGGGGAGGGGTGGGGGAAGAGCTTCATAATTTAACAGCAGCACGAACCTGGGTCACAGAGGCATTTGTAGCTGGTGCCCACACTGCGGCACGTGCCATGGGCACAAGGGCTGAGAGCACAGAAGTCCACAAGCTGGGTGCAGGCCAACCCCGTGAAGCCCGGGCTGCAGCTGCAGGTGAAGCGCACCCCGTCTGCGTAGCAGGTGCCGTTGTTCTGGCATGGCGAAGAGGCGCACGGGTCCACCTTTTCTTCACAAGCAGATCCAAAGTATCCTGGGAGAAAATGCACGGGAGCTTACAAAACTGAAAACACATTTGCACAAAATAACTAATCAACTGAGTCTGCAGATCTTAACGTCCCTTCACTGTGTATTGATTAACCAATTAATTTGTTCCCAGTTTCCAGACAGATCACAACCCAACAAGGTAGGGAGAGTGTTTTTCTTAGTTTTGGTTATAAACTAGGTTAAATACTAAGCCCTGTAACTCCATTTTTGTTGAAATATAAGATATATGACTGTTTAGGCATACATGCATATGTGTACATGAATTATTTACATGTACACATGTGTATGTGTCTATGTATACTCTAGAAAAATACCAAAAATAAATTAATGTTAATTACCTAAAGGAAGGTGGGATTTGGGTCAGCAGAGGGCTTTCCTCTCTTAATTTGTGTATGTTCCAGGGGAACATATTGCTTACTTTGCATTCATAGATAAGAAATAATCCTGAATTTTAAAAATTAAAACCACATCAAATAGTAAACAATAAACTCTTTACCATTCTTATCCCTTTGCCCCTCATTCCCTTCTCTACGAGTAGCCACAATAAACAGCTTCTGGAATAAATACTTTTTAAAAAGTTAGTTATTGCAACAAACAAAAGCAGTCTACCCATGCACGGGGAAAAGGAGCTAAGCTCTGACACGTGCTATGACATGGAGAACCCTCAAGAAGATTATGCTAAATGAAAGAAGCCACATACAAAAGATTGCATATTATATAAGTCCATTTATAAGAAATGTGCAGGGAAAGCAAATCCAGGGATATAGCAAGTAGGTAAGTGGTTGCCTGAGGCTGAACTGGGAAGAGAGATTAACTGCAAACGAGCATGAGGGGGTCTGTTGGGGTTGGTGGAAACGCTGCAAATGTACTAAAAAGCATTGAATTACACGATTAAAATAAATGGATTTATGATATACTAATTGTACACTTAAACAAATAAACTTTCTGTTATATAAAATTGTGTAAGGCTGTTAAAATGTTTCATTTTAACTGAGGCTATTGTGTAGGTCACTTATTTTGTTTTCTGTGTGTATGACTCAGTATTTCTTAAGTTAAAAAATTACACATATATACTTGCAGGTCTATATGTTTATATGTACATGTAGGCATCTAAATTTAACAAACCCTTGGATAAAACTATACTTATTTTAATACTTTAAGAACAGTTTGAAAATTAAAGACTATTCAAGTTTTAGAAATAGAAGTTAAATAATTTTACTCATATATAGTTTATATTCTACTAATCTATTTCACTTCTCTTATCCACATTTAAGTTTATATTTACCCATCTTCATACAGAACTCCTAGCAATATTGACAATTGGGGTTTTATTGTTAAGGGCATAGAGAATACATAAAACAAAAATAACTCCCAAATTTAATTATCTGAAGTAGCACTTATAAATCGGCATAATCAACTTGGTATTCTCTGTACAATACAGAAGTAGAAAATTCCTCTTCCAAAAAATCGAATGCTATTCAACATTTTACAAAGTTCTTTGTAGCTTTTAAATTTTACTAAAAATGTACCAGACAATCAGTATTAATAACACTTGAATTCTCCAAAGAGTGTTTTGGCAGCCTGGATGTAGAATATAATTTTATCCTGCATAAGATATATTCCACTTTACTCTGATTGAATAGCAAATACTTAAAATATGACAGTATTATATATTATCACTATTTAACATGTCATTTTCAAAAACAGAATTTAACATCTCAAATCTCTTAATTTTAGAACAAAATTAATTATTTTATCTGTCAGAGACTGCCTCACAGCCATTAAACATATAAAAGCTCCATTTAATTTGCTCATTGAGTGTGATACTAAAAGTAATCAAAATATTTTCTTTTTCTTAATCTGAAGGACAAAGTTTGGGCAAAAAATTAATCAAGTCAGCCTGTAGCTTACATTCAGTTACATAGAGGCCCATGATTTTATCTTATGACTTAAAAAAGTAGGGGTGTGAAGAGGATTCTAGGTTAATTTGTGAACCCACTGATTTCTTTACAAGTAATCCACAATAAATTCTACACCCAAAACTGGGAGCTAGATGACCCAAAGCAGTAGCTCAAAGTAAATAAGAAAATTCTAAATTTTAATGCTCAAAAACAGAAATTAAATTCAGGAGGACATTTTTATTCTTTTTTTTCTTCCAGCAGAACTGAACTAGTGACCACAGAAAGAAACAGGAGTCTTTTAGTTGAGAACACACAGAAGAGAAATGATCATAGGAAGTGGGTACTTGGAAACCCTCTGAGATTAAGATGGGTGAGCACCTGATTGAAAGAATATCTGGGGGGGGGTCAAAGACAGAAAAATTCAAGAAAAAGAACCTTATAGCTAAGTTAGGAACACAAAAATAAAAAGTACTTAAAACTACTAGAACCTCACTAGAAGAGTTGAATATTAAACATGAATCTCAATGAAGCCTGTTTTAAAGTTTCCACATCAGATTAGCAATGCCATGGACCAAAGTGTGTCCCCCCAAAATTCACATCTTTTTAAAAAATCAACCTTTTCAGGTTGAATAAAATTTATGTTTTGAAACCCCAATTCCTACTATCTCAGAATATGATCTTTAGAGACAGGGCCTTTAAAGAGGTGGTTTAAGTGAAAATGAGTTCATTAGGGTGGGCAGGACCCTAATGCAATCTGACCATTGTCTTTATAAACAGAGATTAGGACACACAAAGAGACACCAGGGATGACTGTCCCAAAGGAAAGACCACGTGAAGTGGTAGCAAGAGGGTGGCCATCTGAAAGTCAGGAGAGATACCTCAGAAGAAACCAACCCTGCCAACACTTGATCCTGAACTTCCATTCTCTAGAAGAGTGAGAAATATATTTCTGTTGTTTAAGCCACACAGTCTGTGGTGTTTTGTTATGGCAGCTCACGCAGGACTAATACAAACAAGGAGCATAAAGCAACAGAGAAGCGATATTTGGGATTCTTGTGTCTGCATCCTGCATTTACCACCCACAGCAAACTGTGATCATGGCATGTCCTGATTTCTTGCATCTTCTACCACCTCCACGTAGAACACATAGCTGAAATTATTTCTTTTATCAAGCTATTGAGCATTCTAAAAGGATATGTATCAAAATTTTCAAGACAGTTCCTAGTCCAAGACTGAATGAATGAATAAGTGAATGGAATAAAAATGGTAATCACAGCAACAGCCAATATCCACTGCAGCCTGATATGCATCCAGTGGTTTTAAGCCTTGACATGAATTACATCATTAAGCCCTACTGTAATAGCAGGATGTAAGAACTACTAGTAGCCCTACAGACAGAAAATTAGCAACACAAAAATATGAAGCAGACTGTTCAAGTCCACAGGGCTAGTAGATGGAAGAGCGGGAAGACCAAGGCCAAGCTCTTATTAGTCTTCTACTCTGCACAGAAGAGAAGTGAATCCCGGACCAGTTAAGAAGATATCACGACACATAAGGACACCCAGGACCTATGTTTCTGTCCTGTCTGTGTCTTGGTGTGAGAAGAATTAGGATACTTGTTGATGAAGTCAAAATAAAGGAAAAAAGAATTATAGAAAGGCAATTCCTCTAGCTTTATGTCAATATACTCAATTATAAACATTAATATATATAGTCCACATAGAATAGTTCAAGTAGAAAGGAAAATGGGTAAAAAGGAGACATTTATAAAGAGTCATGACTTTGGAGATAGACACTATTTCAATAAGGCCAAAAGGAGTGTGGAAAGTGAACAGAAATGAGGGCACTGATCAGAGGCTAGATCATGAATGGTCTTGTATATTATACTAAGGAGTTTATATTTTATTCAGCGGCTACTGGATATCATCTGTTTGCATTTTTTATATCCCTAATTAAAGGCAATGTGGAAAATGAATCAGAAGGTTAAAACTGGAAGCAGAAAACCAGGTGTTTACTATAGTAATTGAGGTTGTGAGGGCCAAGTTATAGCAACAGAGATAACAAATGTGGGTCAGGCTCAGTGGATCAGCCTGTATTCCCAGCACTTTGGGAGGCTGAAGTGAGTGGGTTGTCTGAGCCCACGGGTTCAAGACCAGTCTAGGCAACTTGACGAGACCTGGTCTCTACAACTAAAAATCAAAAAATTAGCCAGGAGTGGTAGTGCATGCCTGTAGTTCTGGCTACTTGGAAGGCTGAGGTGGATGGATTGTTGAAGCCCAGCAGGTCGACCCTGGAGTGGCTGTGAGTGTGCCAACTCCAGCCTGGGCAACAGAGTGAGACTCCAATTCAAAAAAAAAAAAAGAAAGTGAGACAGATTACAGAATGATTTTTTAGGTAACACTGTCAATTCAGAGACCACTTGGATTGCAGAAGAATGAAAGGGAAAACAGAGCCCAGAAACATAACATAAGAAGAGTAAAAACCTCAAATGCCAGCAGTCTTCAAGTAGAAAAGATTTATACAGAAAGCAAACCAAGTGTACTATAATAGGGAGTGGCAGAGATTGTGACAAACTGAAGAGAGCATGGCCCTTCTAAAGGGGATGGCTGCCACCCACCTGCAGCCAATGTGAAATGTGGAGCTGACTACCAAATCTCCTAAATTTTCAAGAAAAGTTTGAAATCCAGATTCTTGCTTGAACTTTGTCTATTTTAAAGTGTTAATAAATCACTTCTCTAGCAAATAAACCATGTCTGTGGGCCCTGTGTATGTGGTTTCCTTGTGTGATTTCATGTTAAAGATCAAGGAGCACAGGCTTTGGAGCCAAAGAGAATTGGGTTCAGATACCATTTCTGCCCACTAAACTGTAGGACTTTGGGCTAGTACCTAATCACTCTGGACTTCAACTTCTACATTCATGGAACAGAGCTATCAATGCCTACAACTTATGCTTTTCATGAAGTATAAACGCAAAAATGTTGCCAAGTATTTGGCACAGTGACACTTTAGTAGTAAGTGTTCAATAAGAAGAAGCTATATTTATAATGTGATTCCCAGGTCTCCAGATTGGTGGATAATATGGATGGTGTTACAAAATGCAATGGAAAATACAGGAGGAGGTTTTGAGCTCAGCTGTGTGCACAGTGAGTTAAAATGCTTTAACAGTTGTTCAGAAGACAGTTAAATATACAGAACTAGTGCTCAGGAGAGAGGTATAAATGAAAGGACATGGATCAGGAGTCAGATGCATATGGGTGGGAACTGAATTCATAGAGATACATGCTACCGAACTCTGAACAATACTTGTAAGCACAAGGACAAAGAGGAATCTGAAACAATGCCTCATCGAGAGACACCCCCCCACCCCCGCCGCTTCTGGAGCTCTCTGTGAATCTCTCCCTCCCCTCTCCCTCTCCCTAGAGAGGCAGACAGAAGATGGATGAATGGATGGATACCTAAGTTTCAAGAAATATATGAGGGAAACAAGGAGAGAAAGGTGTCTCTGAAAGCAAGAAAGAATGTCAAAAAGTGTTATTGAACCTCCTGTAAGTCATATGAACAAGCCTACCTAACCTTCTGAAAGACAAGAGACCACAGGGAGAAAAGCCAGCCAGTCAGCCCACCTGAGGCCCTCTCAGACCAGTTAGCCACCATTAACCTGGCTAGTGACCATGAGCCTGCCCAAATTGCCAACCCACAAGGATCACGAGCTGAATAATTTCTTTCCTCTTCCACTGCCTCCACCATGGCTGAAATCGTTTCCTTTATCAAGTTATTGTGCATTCTGAAAAGATATGTACCCAAATTCCTAGAACAGTTGCCAGTCCAAGACTCAATGAATGAATAAGTGTCATTTTTATCACTAAGCTTTGGGACAGTTTATTATGTAGCAAAAACTAACTGATGCAATGTAATAGGAGAAACAGAATTGTATCTAAATGAAAATGTAGGCCAAAGGAGATTTTCTTTTGTTTTGCTTTAAGGAAAAGTCTTAAAAGAGTAATTGATCATATACTAAAGAAAAATTTTACTAAAGAGTTGACTGAAAAATATGTGTTGACTTGGCATCTTCCTAATGAGACATGAAAGACCTTTACCATAAAAACTACAAAACACTGCTCAAAGAAATCAAAGATGGAACAAACAAATGGAAAAATATTCCATTCTCATGGACTGGAATAATCAACATTGTCAAGATGTCCATCCTACACAAGGTAATCTACAGATTTAACGCAATACCCATTAAATTGCCAGCACCATTATTCTCAGACCTGGAAATGACAATACAGGAATTCATATGAAAACATAAACAACCATGAATTACCAAAACAATACTCAGGAAAAAAAAAAAACAAAGCAGGAGGTATCACACTCCCAGACTTTAAACTCTATTATAAAGCTACAATAATAAAAACAGTCTGGTATTGGTACAAGAACAGGCATCTAGACCAATGGAACAGGATAGAGATTCCAGAAGCAAAACATCAATTTCTCAACCAATTCATCTTCAACAAAGCCTCTATCATCAACTGCTGGGGAGAGGAGAACCTATTCAGTAAATAGTGCTGGGAAAACTGGCTGACCACATACAGAAGACCCCTACCTATCCCCATACACAAAAGTCAACTCTAAATGGATCAAAGACCTAAATGTAAAACCTCAAACTATAAGAACCTTAGAAAATGCAGGAGACACTCTATGGAAATTGGAACTGGCAACCAATTCATGATCAAAACCCTAAGCGCCCATGCCATAAGAGATAAGATGGACAAGTGGGACTTCATCAAACTGACAAGCTTCTGCAAAGCCAAAGAAATCATCAAGAGAGTGGGGAGACAACCCACAGACTGGGAAAAAATAGTTGCCAACTGTATGTCTGACAAAGGTCTAACATCTAGGATCTATGAGGAACTAAAGTGTGCCAAAAAGAAAAACACAAACAGCCCCATTACAAAGTGGGCAAAAGATATGAATAGACACTTCTCAAAAGAAGATATACAAGAAGCCAACAGATACATGAAAAAATGCTCAGCCTCACTAGTCACAAAGAAATACAAATTAAAACTACACTGAAATGCCACCTAACTCCAGTCAGGATGGCTATCATCAATAACTCAAAAAACAACAGATGCTGGAGAGGATGCGGCAAAAAGGAAACAATTCTACACTGTTGATGGGAGTGTAAACTAGTACAGCCTCTGTGGAAAACAGTGTGGCAATTCCTAAAAGACCTAAAAATCGACCTTCCATATGACCCCGCAATCCCCCTACTGGGAATATACCCAGAGGAACTCAAGTCACTCTATTAAAAAGATACCTGCACACATATGTTTATCGCAGCATTGTTCACAGTAGCAAGTTTGAGACCAGCCTACACAATATAGCAAGACCTTGTCTCTACAAAAAAATTAAAAATTAGCTGGACATGGTGGAATGCACCTGTAGTCGCAGCTACTTGGGAGGCTGAGGCAGAAGGATCTCCTGAGCCCAAGAGGTCGAGTCTGTAGTGAACTGTGATCATGCCACTGCACTCCAGCCTGGGTAACAGAGTGAGATCCCAACCCAAAAGTAAAAAAAATTATTTTTTCTTACCAACTCAAGAAAATATACATACAGGATGAGAATGCAACTGATACTTTATATTTTCAGAGTACGCTAGCACACCTCAGTATATAGTGGTGAGAGAATACGCCTTCAGCATATTATCCAGTCTAAAAAAAATAATGGAATATAAAATATTATTCTGTTATAAAAGATAACAAAGCAAAAAACTAAAATCTAGGTACTTCTAAACACATTTTATGGAGATGAATGTGAGGTAGCAATTATGAGATAATTTTTCTGGCTCTCAAGATTATTAATATCTGTTAGGAAGTTTACAAATGTAAATGCTAAGTCAATTTGAAAATGCTATTGCTTTGACTAGAAAATTCTCTATTTCCTTCTATCAACTAAGCAATTGTTATCTTCTTATTCATATGGCATCCTTTTGCAAATGACTCACATCTTCTTCAGTGGCCTCCTAAGTGACCTTCCTAAGAGAAATAGGAATGTACTTTTATAGTACAAAGAATGCAAGTCAGAGAACCAAAATTTGAATTTCCTTACTGGCTGTGCAACCTTGATCAAGGTACTTAATCATTTTTTGCTTTAATTTCTTACCTACAAAGCAGTATTAACTCCTACTATGTAGGGTTAAATAAGATGGCACATGGTGCTCAATAAACATTGAATTCCTTTAAGCAGTGGTTCTGGGAAAACTTCAAGTTGCCTATATACTCAGAATTTGTGGTTAGGGAAACTGAAATAAAACTGACCCTTGTCAGTATATCTGTAAAATACAATCAATTTTCACAATTGCATGGATCCCTTAGGGTCATGTCCCTGGATGTGACTTACAGGAGCTTTCTGGGATTGGAAGGTGTTCACACATTGCTCTTTAAACATACACCACCCAGTGATGCTGCAAACAGAGGTGGGGCCCTTTAGCTGACAGTCATGGGAAGACATGGCAGACAAGAACATCCCTGAGAACATCTCTGTATAGCTTGAAAGGACAGTCTGTTGAAACTGTGTGTTAATGGCAAACTCGGGTGTGGATACATTCCAAGTGTTTTAACTAAATTAACTCATTCCAAGTGTTTTAACTAAACTATCTCACATAAACCCTATGAGATAAGGACTATTAGTTCCCCATTTTCAGATGGGAAAATAGGTTTTGAAAGGTCAAGTCATTTGCCCAAAGTTACACAGTTAGTAAATGGCAGAGTTGAAATTTGAACCCAGGCAGTCTGAGTCTCAGGCCCAAGCTCCTAACCAGTACTCTCTGCTGTAACTTTCAATATCCGGGGTATAGCAGAAGGGTCAAGAGTGGAAAGATGGGTGCTCCAAGGCCTGTCAGACCTCTGTCATGCACTGGCTGCATGTAGTAGAAACTACTTTTCCTAATATCCATCCTTCCTGCTTCCCATTATCATAAACTTCTGATCACATAGCTACACAGAATGATGACTACATTTACCAGCCTCTTCGGCAGCTAGGTGTAGACCTATGACAACATTCTGGATAATAGGATATAAGTGGAAATGTCCTGAAATAGCTTCTGAGAAACTTTTTAAACCAAGAGTTGGCATTCACCCTTTGCTTTTTTATCACTTTATCCCTTCACCCACCTTGCTATCTGGACCACAGATATGATAGCTGAGCTTTTCCTAAGTTTGGTGGAAAACATTAACCCATAAGTAATATACCCAGTGAACCCTGGGAAGAATAAATTTAAAAAAAAAAACAACACACACACACACACACACAAGAATGTCACAGTTGAACTACTGAAAACCAAAAATTAAGAGAATGTATAAAAGAAACCAGGAAAAAAGTACACAGTGCATACATTGAACAATAAAGATAAATGACTTGTTACCATGATCTATGGAAGCAAAAGATAACAAAATGACATCTTTAAGGTATTGGAAAAATAAACCTGTCTACTAGAATTCTACTTTCAGAAAAAATAACTTCTAGTCATGAGGGTTAATTAAGATATTTTATGACAAAGAATAACTGAGAAAATTTGTTGACAGCAAATCTAGCTACAGTACAAAAATATTAAAGTTATTTAAGCTGAGTGAAAATGATATGATAAAAACTCAGTTCTACAGGAAGATATCAAGACTACTAGAAATTGTATATTTGGGGATAAAGTTTTTTCCCTAGTTTATTTTAGAAAGCTAATAAAAGCAAAAAATAGCAACATTGAATTATGTTGTTGTAACATACAGAGAAGTAATATACAAGGTAACAATAGAACAAAGAGTAAAGTGGAGTTAATAAAATTATACTATCATGAGGTTCTTATTTTTGCATGAAGTGATTAAATGTTAACTCTACATAGACTCTGATAAGTTAAGGGATATATGGTAATCCCCAGAGCAACCACTAAAAATAAAACAGAAATGACAAAAAAAACTCCAGCAGTATAGCTTAAAAGCCAATTGAGAAAATAATATTTTAAAAAATATTCTATTTACCCCAAAGAAGGCAGAAAAGGAAGACTAAAACAAAGAACATATGAGACAGAAGAAAATAAATAGCAATGAAGTAGACTTAGATCCAACTACATCAATAGCTACACTGAATGTAAATGGACTAACACTCCAATTAAAAGACACAGATTATCAGGCTGTATAAAAAAAGCAATACCTAATTATATGCTCTCTAAAAGAAATCCACTTTACATACAAGGACACATAACAATTGAAGATAAAAGGATAGGCAAAAATACATTGTGAAAAAGAAAACATAAGAAAGCTAATGTGCTCTAATAATATAAGGTAGACTTCAAGACTAAGAGTATTATCTAACATAGAAAAAGACACTTAATATAAAAAATAAGCAATCCAACAGGAATGTCTCACAATCCTAAATGTGTAAGCATCTAATAAGAGAGCTTCAAAATACATGAAAGAAGAACTGTAAGTGAGACAAACAGAAACCATCAAAGAAAACCTCTTTTTTTTTGAGTTGGAGACTCACTCTGTCACCCAGACTGGAGTGCAGTGGCCGCTCCCAGCCACTGCAGCTTCGACCTGATGGGCTCCAGTGATCCTTCCGCCTCAGCCTTCCAAGTAGCTGGAACTACAGGCGCGCGCTACCATGCCCGGCTAATTTTTTTTTATTTATTGTGGAGATGAGGTCTCATCAAGTTGCCCAGGCAGGTCTCGAACCCACGGGCTCAGGCAATTCACTCACCTCAGCCTCCCAAAGTGCAGGATTACAGGCTGAGCCACCAAGCCCGGCTAGAAAACCTCTTTCTTAGTCACTGACAGAATAAATTGACAAAATAAGCTAGTGCATATGAAATTTGAATAACATATTATTTTCATGTAAACATGAAATAAATCAATCATTTCTGTAGAGGCATAAAATTATTCAACAAAATTCAATACCCATTAATTATTTTTAAAAAGGAAGAAAAACTCTCAGCAAACAAAAATAAAAAGTAACATTTCCTTCATTTTATATGATACATACAAAAAACTTATGGCTAACATTACATTCAATGGTGAAATAATAAATATTTCCCACCTGAGATAAAGAACAAAACAAAGATGGCTACTCTCAGGACTTACATTCAATATTTTACTAGAGGTTCGATACATGCAATAAGAAAATTAAAATAAAAAGATAGTGTATAGAAAGGAAAAATAAGACTCCTTGTTTATTATTTCAACCTATGATTTTATACAAAGAAAATCCAAAGGAATCTACAATAAAAATTATGGAAACTAATAAGCAAATTTAGCAAACTATCAAGGTACAAAGTCAATATATGAAAATCAATAGTATTTCTATACATTGGTAATAAGCAACTGGAAATAAAAAAATTTAAATGGCACTTATAATATTATCAGAAGTTTAAAATAAGAATAGACGTTTTAAAAGATATGCAAGACCTTTACACTAAAAACTACAAAACAGTGCCTACAAAAATTAAAAACACCTAAATAAATAAAGAGATATACCATGTTCATGGACAGGAAGGCTCATGTTTGTTGGGTTTTTTTGTTTTTTTGTTTTTTGAGTCAGAGGCTTACTCTGTCACCCAGGCTAGAGTGCAGTGGCACAATCATGGCTCACCACAGCCTCAATTCTAGGGTTCAGGTGATCCTTCCTACTCAGCCTCCTGAGTAGCTGGCATTACAGGCACATGCAAAAATGCCTGGCTAATTTTTTTATTTTTTATTTGTAGAGACAAGGTCTTGCTATGTTGCCTAGGCTGACTCCAAACTCCTGGCCTCAAGCAATTCTCCCCATGGCTTCCCAAAGTGTTGGAATTACAAGTATGAGCCACTAATTTTTTTTTTTTTTTTTGAGTTGGAGTCTCACTCTGTCGCCCAGACTGGAGGGCAGTGGCCGCTCCCGGCCACCGCAGCCTCGACCTGCTGGGCTCCGGCGATCCTTCCGCCTCAGCCTTCCGAGTAGCCGGAATTACAGGCGCGCGCTACCACACCCGACTAATTTTTGATTTATTGTAGAGATGAGGTCTCGCTGCCCAGGCGGGTCTCGAACCCGCAGGCTCAGACAATCTACTCACCTCAGCCTCCCAAAGGTGCGGGATTACAGGCTGAGCCACCGAGCCCAGCTTGAGCCACTAATTTTTATGCAAGTTCTTTTCAAACTGATTTACTACAATACCAATTATTTGGAAGTGTCTCATTGTTTGTAAATAAATCAAATTCTAATTGATAAATTATGTCAGTTTAATCAAGTAACTAACTTTTGTATGTCTCAGTTACCTTATTTTTTAAAATTGAAATAATTGGACAGCTACATGTGTCAGGTAGTTGTTGTTGTATCAGTAGAAAGAAGAGAAGAAGAGAAATTGTAGTGTTAAAAGCAATCACAAGTATTCGTTGAGATCTTATCATATGCCAGATACCTTAAGGAGCAGTTGGTAATTATTATCTCTTACGTATCACAACCATGGACTCAAATACAGTATACTATTACCTACTTTTATAAAAGAAAATTTAGAGACTTGATATTAGGAAACTAGCCCAGGAACACTCAATTAGTAAGTGGAAAAAGTAAGATTCAACCTGAGATCTCTCTGACTCCAATGTTCTGCTCTGAAGCTCCATGCTCTATGTTGCCTCACATAGGAGAGTTTGTGTAAAAGCATTTGACAAGTTGAAGGTGCTACACTAGTACAGGAAATTATGGTCAGATTAAATCCATAACTATTATAAATTGTGTATTTTAAGACAGCTTTAGAAAACTGAAATTACTGCAATGACAAATTTTGAATTCTGTGTATTTGCATAAATGTCCTGAGCCTAATTTGCCTATTGGTTCTCTGTAATTCCAATATCACATGGAGGATACTTTTGAACATTTATGAAACGAGAATCCTAAGAAATATACATGTGCTACCAATTCCTTATAAAATGCTTAAAATAATCAAGGTATCAAATTAAGAGCTAACAGATGTGGGGATGGCCTACTAATCTACTGATCAAAGCCAGATGTTGGTTGATTTAGAGCTAGCTCTTTGCTGCAATATATGTTACAGGTGCATTAATATCTACTTTATGAAATTTTGAACTAAAATTAGCTTGTAAACATAATGCTGATCACAGTAAGTTTGAATGTTACAATAGTTTCATAAATTACTTCTGAAGTCCAGATATGAAACAATGTATATTCAATAGATAGATATATAAATAAGCACCTATGCAATTGATTCCAAACTCAGATATTGTCTGATTTTTCCTTGTAAAACTATAGATGTCTGTGACTCAAAGCTAAACCAAAGTTGGCATAAAACACACCTCTGTATTGGATTTACAAAGTGTAGGGTAGTATGATGAATGCTAGTAAAAAGATATTTTACAACCTGAGGTGGAAAAGGCCTTGGGTCGCCTGTAGCTGAGACACGAGCACAACAGATTTTATCTTTCTAATAAACATTCTAAAAATAAACCAAAGGTCTCATTTGTTGTATTTTCTCTCTTCCCTTCTCCTTCTTCCTCTCTCTCTTAACATATATACACAGACATACGTTATACAGAAAGAGTTTTAAACTTCATCTCCAATACTAGGAACCTCTTTGCTTTGTCCCGTTCCTACCTAATGTTATAATTCTAAAAGAAATTATTTTAAAGCACCTCTGGTAAAGTTTCTCTTTTTATTAACATAGCTCTTCAAGAGCTTTGACTGATTAATCTAACAATAATGATCTCTTAAGGTAAGTGTTTTGAAAATTCTCCCCCCAGATTATACAAACTACATTAGTTATGGTAGCAAAAGTAAAAGGGCTGAAAAACAAAATTTAATATTCTTGAAGTCAAGTACATCCATGGACACATTCAAACTCCAAAACATGAAAAACGGTTATATACAACAACAAATGCAACACTGCTATGTGAGATAATCTAAATTAAAACTAAAAATGATAGTTGCATTCCTGAAATGACTAAAAGATTAATGAACTATAACAGAGGAATAATATAGAATCCTAACCAGAAGCCAATGAACAAATAAATATATTTGGATTTACAATACTCCTAGAAGAGAAGAAATTTTTTTTAAAAAAAACTGTTTGAGAATGTTAAAAAAGTGAAGAGATGATGATAAACATGATGCTATCTCTGGTGTGCAATAGTATATTTTAAGGGATGAAGACCTCAGGCGATGGACATAAGGAAATGTTGGAAATAAAACACAACAGCTGCAGAGAAAAGCTCCATCTCAAACATATGGAAGCAATGTTGGCAGCCAGGAAATTGATTGCAACAAGGGGAAAGTTTAGAAAGGATAAAAGATTAAAATAAAACATAAAATAGAACTACAAAAGAAACCTAAGGAATGAATAGTTAATGCAAAAAAATAATAATAATTTAGCTAGTTGACTGTTCCTTTAATGTTTTTACTTGAACCAATATTTATATGAATATGCCCGCTGAATATTTATTACATAAGTAAAAAGAAATCAACACCCTTGAGATACACCCATTATGGAAATCAGATATTTAAGATCAAAAGAAAACATTCCTTGGGTATTTTAAATTACAAGACAGTGAAGTCACTCTATGCATTGTCAGAAAGCTATCTGGGTGTCAGAAATATTTGCAATACTAATAAGGGAAACTATGCAATAAAGTGATACTGGCATATTTGTTGACAGTGTAAAGATCGTTCACATGAAAGAAACGGTATGCTCAGGCATTTAATGCTTATCTCATGATTTCACTGCCTTGACAAATGGTTCAAGTCAGAAGCCTGGGCATCAGTCATACCTGATTGTTTCCATTCTCTTACCCCCATATCCAAACAATTTGTGGATCTTATAGATCCCGTCTCCAAAACATATCATGAACTCAAATGATTTGTCTCATCTCTGTTGTCTCCATCCTAGTCACAGCCACAATTATTTCTCCCCATTACAATAGTTTTCTCTGAGGAAATTCCCTGTTTACTTCACCCCTACAACCAATTCTCCAAATAGCAATAAGAATAATTTTCTTAAAATGTTAATATTATCTTGACTTCCAGTCGTTCCTAGAATAAAATTTGACCCTCCATTGACCAGTCTGATCCCTCATTCTTTAGAAGCTGGCTCCAGTCGGGCTCCATGGCTCAGCCTGATCCTGCGCTTTGGGAGACTGAGGTGAGTGGATTGTCTGAGCCCACGGGTTCGAAATCCACCTGGGCAACTTGGCGAGATCTCATCTCTACAATAAATCAAAAATCAGCCGAGCGTGGTAGTGTGTGCCTGTAGTTCCAGCTACTTGGAAGGCTGAGGTGGAAGGATCGCCGGAGCTCAGCAGGTCGAGGCTGCGGTGGCCAGGAGCGGCCACTGCACTCCAGTCTGGGTGACAGAGTGAGACTCCAACTCAAAAAAAAAACAAAAGAAGAAGCTGGCCCCAGTGGTGTTCATTCAGGTGCCAGAAATAACAAGCCATTCATCACCTTGAGCCTTGACATGCCCTTTCCACTGCCTGGAAGTTCCTTCTACTATGCTTGCAGAGCTAGCTCTTCCTTATGTTTATGCCTCTGTGTATACATTAGAAAGACAGGCCTCCCCTTACCACTCCATTCTAGATGCACATCTGTTTTTTATTCTGTATCACAGCACCCTGCTCACCCCCTTCATAGCAATTTTCTTCATTTGTAATGACATAGTTGTATATTGGTTTACCTGTTTATCATCTGTCTCCCATTCCCAATGAGATCATAGGAGGGGGCATGTTGATCCCTCTCACCATTGAGCCTCGGCACTCAGCATAGTGTCAGAGCTACAGGAGGCATGCAGTAAGTATTTGTGGGATGGATGGATGGATGGATGGATGGATGGACGGACGGACGGATGGATGAGTGATTGAGAGCATAGTTCAATAGATCTATTGTACAACAGAGTAGTTAGAAAAAGCAAAATGATAAATATGGATTAGGTTTGGGAAGTTACAATGAGGGGATATGAAAAAGATGAATTTTAGTCATTAGATGTTTTGATCACAGATACATAGATGAATAATCACCAGATCAAAATAAAGGAAGGAAATTTAGTACATGAAGTATTCTGCTGAGTAGCACAGTAAAGCAAGAAGATAGACTTGACTCCCAAAGAGCTCATTCTTTAACAGGAAAGAACAGGACATATCTGAGACATATCTCACTGAGAACAAGTTGAGGTTATTTTTCCTTCCTGCAAACACTTATGGGATGATTCCAGCACGGCATGAAGGCTGAAGGGACTAGCCCAGGCTGTCAGCATGGGATCAGTGTGTGTAGCACTGGCTCTCATTGTGGCAGAGATTCAGAAGAAGAATGGACCATAATAGGGTGGGAAGGTCAGGAAAATCTCAAGGGAGAATTGGGTTTTCCACTGAGTCTCAAAGAAAGTCTGAGATTTGGCTCTGTAGACAAGAAAGAAGAATGATGTTAAAATCACAGAAGGGACTTCGGCCAATGTTTATGGAAAACTTAATTGGGACCACATTTGTTCTGGTTCTAAGAAAGAAGACAGTCATGCAAGATAAAGAGAAAGGGGAATATCTAGGAAAATCAATTAAAAATCATCAGACGTAGAAGACCCAACAGAATTGCATTTTAAATGTGACTTTTAATTTTTAAGAAAATCCATCTGAGAGAGCAACAAAGCACCTTAAGGACTTTTTATTTAGCAGAACAGAAAGACAAATTTAGACCTAAGACTGGAAGATGTAAAATAACTAGGCAATAATCAGAAAAATGTTAAATCGGCTCTCCCCCAGTTTAGACTAAATAAAAGAGCAGAAAGAGATAAAACGTTTAAAGTATACAGTTCAGTTATCTGAGCAAAAATAATTGCCTAGTAACAATGGAAATTTAGAGATTCGGTTCAAAGGGCTATATTTTCCTTTGGGTATTTGTTTATCTAACTAAGACTAACCGAGACCACTGATAGAAGCATGTGTCAGGCATTACTTTGAGATCTTACATTCTAGTAGGAAAACATACAGGAGAAAAACAAGTAAACAGGTATCCTCAGCTAGTGCTGCATGCTATTGAAGCAGGTAAAGGGTAGAGAATGATGGAGGCTGTGTTATATATTGTCGTTGGGGATTACCTAAATGATTCAAGAGACAGCCTTGTGAAAGTCCGGAAGAAGGATTCCGGAAAAGAGAGCATCAGGTGCAAATGCCCCAAGTAGCATTGGCTCCAAGGTGAACAGCGCCCGCAAGACAATTCCCAAGCCCTTGGTATGTTTGAATAGCAGCGGTGTTTGAATAGATAGGTGTTTGAATAGGTGGCTAGACAGAAGGGGACAAAAAGAAGTAGTAGTAAGAAATGAGTTTAGGCTGGGCTCGGTGGCTCAGCCTGTAATCCCAGCACTTTGGGAGGCCGAGGCGAGTGGATTGCCTGAACTCGCGGGTTCGAGACCTGCCCGGGCAACTTGGCAAGACCTCGTCTCTACAATAAACCACAATGAGCCGGGCGTGGTGGCACGCGTCTATAGTTCTAGTTACTTGGAAGCCTGAAGCGGAAGGATTGCCAGAGCCCAGCAGGCTGAGGCTGCGGTGGCCGGGAGCATGCTACTGCACTCCGGTCTGGGCAACAGAGTGAGACTCCAACTCAAAAAAAAAAAGAAAAAAAAGAAAGAAATGAGTTTGGAGAGATAGTCAGGGACATGCTGGCCCTGGACCACACTTTGGATGAAAAATCAGCAGAGATGTGAGGGGCAAGAATGAAAACATGCTAGCTACATTTTAGAAGTATCACTTTTCTCATCCTCTCCTCTTAAGGTTGCTCACCACCAAATAGCACCCCCACATATCAAGTTGTCTAAAACTTTCCGAAAGCTGGCTTGTACTCCCTGTGGCATTCTCCTTCTCCTCTTACAACCAAATTTGTCCACTTCTCTCTGTCTTCACTGTCACCACCCTAACGCATTTCACCATCACAGCTCATCTAAATCACGGTAATAGACCTCTAACAGGTTTCTCCAATTCTTGTCTTGCCTCAATCTATTCTTCCTCCTTCAGCCATAGTAATTTCTTCCAAGTGCTGAAATTCTTCTCTCCCCCTGCTAAACCCATTCATGGTACCCTCCTCCATGCTCTTGGATGAAGTCCAATCCCTTTAGTAAGGTGTTTAAAGGTCTGTACGAGCTGCCTACTAGTTACCTCTGCAGCCTTCTATCTTCTCTCTGTCACATTCCGCATTAAGGCTCTGGTGAACTGCATTCTGTTCCTCAAATATGCCACCCTCTCGTCATCACTCCTTGGCTATTCTCTCTTCCTGGAAAATGCTTCCCTCTATCTGCAGTACTAACTCATTCATCTGGTTGCTGGGTATCCATCATTTCCCTTAGAACACTTCCTGACTCTTCCTCCAGCTCCCAGTTCAGGAAAGTGATCCCTCTTCTGTAGTACCTACTCACCTCAGAAGAGTCCTGTCACATCTCTAATCATACTGTCTCCACTGTCTCTCATGACCACTATTCCATAAGACCCATGAAGCTGAAGTCACATCTGCCTTGTTCACTACTGAATCCCTCATGATTAACACAATAACTGCTCAAGGTAGGTCATCAACAAGTTGTACGTTAAATGATTGTCTTTTTAAAATACATTATGCCACATTCATATGATGGAATAAGTGTGGTCATAAAAAACAATTCTTTAGAAAAAATAATGAATGAGATAGGACATTAAGAGCCCATTGTTCAGTTAAAGAAGCTCATTTCAAAATAGAATGCCCAGTAAGACTCAATTTCAGTTTTCTAAAAAGGGCATTAATACAGAGACTTCAAATATGTTCACCTAACATTTAAAGTGATTTTCTCTTGGGGATGTAATTATAGGTTTTGGTTTTTTTGGCTTTCCCCCCCCCCCCCTTTGAGCTCATTTGAGCATAAATTTTCTTGATAACCGAGGCGAAAATGACGAAAATAATTTAATGTGCTGTGTAAAGTTGTAGGCTGTCACAGAAAATAGGACCATGGTCACATGCAGTGACAGTGGTCCATAGTAAATATAAAATCCCATGTGAATACCCTGGGTTACAGTGGCTAGAAGCATTACTAAGTGCAGAGTATTTGGGAGTAGAACGTGAGAAGGAGAGACTCTGAAAATGACAAATTCTTCATGGACATTACAAAAAAGTATACCTGGGGCAATTCTAAAGAGCAGTGGGAAAATATATTTAAAATAGGCTAAATTAGCTAAGGAAAGGCATAAGTATCTATCTTCAGCTGCCTTTTATAAATATATTAGGTCATAGGTGTTGAAATTAGGTTGGAAAAATTGAGCCAAAGAAAGGTTTATTTAGCCAAAACATAAAATAGGATAAAGCAATTAATAAAACATTCTTTCACTTTCATGGCTTTATGTTTGTTCAATGTTGCCTTAGGCCTGGGTTTCTCCGGATATTCCCTACCTTAAGACGCTTGTAGGAACTGGAGCTTCAGTAGCTCTGAATGAGGCCCAGGACTGCATCACATGATATTCTGGTCCAAGTTAAAGACAAACATTTCTCTCTAGCCCTGATTGTTTGTTGTGGTCTAACAAGGGATATACGTAAGGAGATAATTCTGCTGCAGGAAAAATGAAAATTATATTTGCTTCCAAGTGTGAGGTAATTATCCAGACATTGACTCTTTCCCCTATATCTGGCTTCTTTCTGCCCCTTCCCCAGGTAGCAACCTGTGGGCAAGGCTGGTCTCTGCAGGATATGCATACTCCCAGTAACAAGTCATGGGTACAGGTAATTGAGCAGAGCTGAAACCGATGTGTAATCAATGTAATTACATGTAATCAATGTAATTGTAAACACCAGGTAGCAATTTGATTAATCCACTTGCTTGCCTATAAAACTGTTAGCTGTATGGTCCTGAGGCACGGATTCTATCTTCACCAACTAGCCATCATCAGTGCCTCCTGTAAGTTCTAATAAACCAATGTCTTTCCCTGCTGGACCTCTGGGTGACTTCTTTAGAACATGTAAAGAACCTTACATGCAAGCCGTCTCAGAGTTGAGGTTGCCATGTTACACTAGGATATTTATATTTCTATTGTAAAGGCTTTGTTGCTTTGCAGAATGCTATGAACATTCTGTTTCTGATATGGAGAAGTAAGCTCATAACAAACAGATGCTTCCACAAACAACAACTGTAAACTCTTAACAAAAGCACAAAAAGTAAAAAACAATTACCTCAAAGTTTTGGAAAGTAAACCAAGGAGGTAAGTTTTGGAGAGGAGTCAAATATAGAGGAAGCAGCTGGCATGGAAAGCGTTTCATATTTGGGAGCTCTACCCTGAGGGCTGCCACAGCTGTGATGGTGGCACAAGGAGATTAAGACTCCAGCACAGAAACTGAACTTTCTGTCCAGAGGGGCCCTGGAAGGAGACCTGGACAGCCACACCACGAGGCGTGAAAGAGGGTTCTGAAAAAGGAGAGACCAGAGAAGGGTCCCAAAGTGTGAATATGAACTCTGCCCAAGTCTCTGGATGACCTCTAAATCACCCCTAAACCAGGCAGTGGAAGCAATGGAATGAGATGGGAGGCCCCACTCCTTGCTGGCATTACTTAGTTTGCAATGAGTCTAGCCAGTGAGATGCGCTTGCTTACTTTAGTGAACACTGGTTAATCCATCTTGGTTATATGAAAGTTTCCACCCATATAAAATGTTATTGTTGGAACAGTTTCGAGATATTTACTCACTCATTCATTCAACAAGTGTCTCATGTGTATTTAAGTGCTGGGTGCTCTAGGGGATACAAAATATCTAGTATTGCTGCCCTCAAGGAGCCTAGAGCCCCTAGAGGGAAAGTGGAAAGTGGATATGCAGCTAAACAGCTATCATGTGAGGTAGAACTTGATCGGAGAAGAGTTGGTGCAACAGAAAGATCATGAACTTCAGAGCCAGAAAAACCTGGGTTCATATCCTGGATGAATCAGAACCCTAGAACCTCAGGATTCACCTGCAAAATGATATATCTACCTTGCACAGCTGTTGGGAGGATTTAATAGTGACTTTTATCAATCATTCACTCTCTGTGAGGCACTGTTTTAAGCACTATATACTCATAGCTCAGTTAATCCTTATAACAACCCCTTTAGGTAGACACTAATACTACCCTCACTCAATGGATGGGGGAAACGAGGCATCAAGAATTGAAGTTTAAGTCACTTGTCCAAGGAGACCAGGGAGCAAGTGATCAAAGAGATTCAAACTCAAGCAGAAAAGTCAACTTGAGGCTCAGCTGTTAACTGTGAAGTTATGCTGAATAATAACCTCAACATGCCAAGACTGGTACTTGACACACAGTAGGCATTCAACAAATGGCAGATGGCATCGTGACTGTTATTGTCAGTGTGGATGCTGTTACTATTGCGGTGAGCCATAAGAAAGAAACAATAGTTGAAGTTCAAGACATGTGCCTAAATTTTAAAGTTAAAATGGTATAAGAATGCCAAATAATTGTCATGGGTCAATCTGGATATAGCTTAAAACCTCAAAATTTGTGTTTATCTGTTAGATATATCCTACTTCTTTTCAAAAATAAAAGCATCAAGATGTCATTGCTCATGTTTACCATTCATTCATCAGACTATAACTTCTGACTGCCAGCTGCTAGCACTAAACTGGGAACCAGAACCATTTCCAAAAGGGAATGAGCACCAAACCCATGAGAAAAGATCCAGGTCATTCACTAAAAGTTAGTGCAGTCATTGTCCCTACTGCTGGTGGAAAAGAGCAAGCAACCAAAATTCCATGCAGCGTCTTTATTTCAACAATCTCAGACAAACTGTGCTATGTGAAAAAGAAAAGAAATAAAAAGAAAAATGAACTTAGTTGTAAAACAAAATGAATCAGCATGCACCAAACATAGAAATAAAATTTTACTCACACTTAATAAGTCTTAATATCCTGCATTGTTTCCAAAAGGTAAAACTATACACCACATGGAACTCCAAAAATCTCAGCTGCTATGACTTCTAAATGAAGTGGTGATTTAGGGATAATGCCAAATTGTAAAAGAACAAGAACAGCATTCTATTCAGGCCTGTTAATTTTATGAGGACATGTTGCATGTTACTTTTGTAAATACATGTGGTTTTATGTGGTCCTAAGAGAGTGCTTTCACCAAGATTGTACATATCAGGATACTGGAAAAAACAACCGAATCCCAGAACTATATTGCTCCTAAATCCCTATTGGGTAACATGCCCAGTTTCTGAACAATACACATTATCTCAGAGATAACTTTCATGACATGTGTTGCTGTCGCCTGTAAATCCCTTTAAGATGAAAAGCATTACCACTGAAATTTGAGTTGGACAAAAGGATTTATATGATTAGATTACTCAAGGTTATAAAATGCAGAAAAACAAAATAGTTGGGGTAAACCCTTGGAAATTGTTGCAATGGAATTTAACCTGTAGGACCTTTGGGCCAACATATAAGTTTAGACCCCCAGGCCTTCCCTAGAGTCACTTAAAAGTTTTGAAGATTTTTCTCTATAAATATTACTTGAAACAAGATGGATTTATTGGCTCAGTAAGTGGTTCTTCAACTGATATGTCTGAATTGAAGACTTTTAGGAATAGGGTGCCTTCAAGGTAACAGTCAACCTTCATTATTTTACCACAAGGTAACAAAGAGTAGAAGAGATAAAATTATATTAATCACCCAAGGTGACATGAAAAATTAATAAACATCATCATAATAGCCAACATTTATTTACTTACTATATGCCAAGCACAGTGCTAAGGACTTTTTCTATGCTTCACACTGGCCTATAAGGTAAGTACTAGTATCACTGCTGTTTTATAAATGAGAAAAATGAGCCTCAGAGAAGCAAAGAGCCTGTAAAAAGAAGTGAGTCCAGACTTCAAACCAAAGCAGTGTGACCCCAAAACCAACATTAATAATCACTCCTCTCTACTGCCTCACTATTGGGCCCAGATTCAGGTTGAAAGACCAGGCCACAGAAGAGCACCAACTCTCCACGTTTGGCTATGGGAGTTTCCAGTTTATAAGATCTTCAGCATCTGATAGCACTCTAAAAGTAATAGGACTGAATTGAGTCTTCTCATTGTAATAATTGCCCTCAGAATTTTAGTGCAAGAACAGTTAATAAAAATTCTATGCATCTATAATTCTATCAATAGGAATGGCGCTAGAAAATATCTTTACAGTAGAGTTTTTAAAATGCATTAGGGCCAGATGTGATGGCTCATGCCTGTAATCCCAGCACTTTGAGAAGCCTTTGGGAGGATCGCTTGAGGACAAAAGTTCGAGACAACGCTGGGCAACATAGTGAGACTGCGTCTCTACAAAAAATAAAAATAAAAAGTAAAAAATTAGATAGGTATGATGGTATGTGCCTGCAACTCAGGAAGTTGAAATTGATTCTGGGTGGGGTGTGGTACAAAATCAGTGGATTCTTTGGCTTGTTTCTGAAATGAATTTGAGAGAGACCAGAAAAGTTTATTAGAAAAAGAAGGGAGAAAAGAGAGGGTGACAAGCCAGAGCTAGCATGGGCAAAAGAAACCACACTTTTTGCTCTTTACAATATACCTGACACACCTTCACAATGATTGATATGATAAAGAGGGTGGAGCTTAGGTAACCATCACTAGAGATTGACAGTGCTGGGCTCCTGACAGGAGACAAGGGGAGGGTGGTCTTTTCCTGACCACACTGTCTTTTGTAGGAGACCTGCCAGACGTTTCCAATTCACAAGTTCCTAAACTACAAGGTGGTTTTATAATCATTTCTATGGCTTTGGTTAGTTAAGAGGTAGAATTTGGCCTTCAGGCCTTTACAGAAAACCTGAAAGATTCTTAGTGATTATTATGCTAAACCATGAATTGAAAGGCTGGGCTGTCCTATTCTTGCATCTGGTGGAGTTTTCTTTTGATTTGCCAAGGGGGTGGGGCAGACTGTAGCTTGGCCTGCAGTAAAATGTAATTTTAAAAATATCTGAATGTTTCCTAAAACCTGCCTATGGAAAATTTATCTATCCATGTCTAACCTGTGCTAACTACCCTACCTCAAGGTGAAAGGATCACATAAGGGCAGGAGACTATGGTGAGATGTGATCAGGCCACTGGACGCCAGCCTGTAGTAAGATCCTGACTCAAAAAAAAAATTCCTTTTTTGTTTGTTTGTTTGTTTGTTTGGAGCCTCACTCTGTCGCCCAGGCTGGAGTGCACTCATGGCCACCCCAGCATTGACCTGCTGGGCTTTGGTGATCCTTCTGCCTCAGCCTTCCAAGTAGCCAGAACTATAGGCGCACGCTACTGCGCCTGGCTAATTTTTGATTTATTGTAGAAACGCGGCCTCACCGACTTGCCCTAGCTGGTCTCAAACCCACAGGCTCAGGCAATCCACTTGCCTCAATCCCCCAAAATGCTGGGATTACAGGCTGAGCCATGGAGCCTGGCCTCAAAAAAATTTTTTAAATAAATAAAAATATAAAATGTATTATATAAAATAACATTTCCTCAAAATAGTGCACAAAGCCCCATATTCTCACTTAGGTCTCTGATTGCTATGTGCATCCTGAAGGGGTGGGGAATAAAAATTGAGAGGCTAAAGTAACGATGATGACTGGATAGTATTCAAATTTTACATATATATATTCATTACTTAAATACCAATATGCAGTGATCCTAAATATTACAGACATCTTCAGAATTAAATGCATTTTGCTTAAAATTTAAGACTCTCAAAGTTAGAAGCAAACATAAAGACAACCTCAAGGTAAACAGTAAATTCATAAGCAATCCTGCCAGTGGTTGCTGATTGTGATTTGTGATTCAATAAGGTAGATATAAAAAACACTCATGATATTTTACTTTTATTTCTTATCGTCTCCACTGTATCCTGAATCTGAAATTAGATTTTTCCATATAAATCTAGTAAAAGTTAAGTAGAAATTCAAAGAAAAGGCAGAACCCATTAATGAAGGATAAAGATCTCAGCATAGAAGAGCAGGCATGAGCTGCTGACTCGGAACTTTGGGGAAGGACAGCAGTCAAAGAAACAGTGCCCAGGAAGGAATTCAACCTCTGAAGGCCTGGCCCAGATCAGGTGGAAAAGGGTCCTTGAAGGAAACAGGATGAAGATGAAAAGGTCGGAAAAGAAAAAGGATATAAACGTGCAATGGTGAAAGCTCTCTCCTGAGGGAAAACCGATTTTTAACAGGTTTCTGATCTGAGAGGAATTGTTGTAAAAGGATTTCACTGTACTTACAAAAAAAAGAAAGAAAATGTTCTCACTTCTTCCAGATTTAAAAATTTAAATGGCAGAGACATCTAGAAGTTTACTTTGCATGTGTTCTACTCATTATTATGGTTACAAAGATAATCTCTAATAATGAACATAACAGGAATTCCTCTAAAGAATATATTCAGAGATGGTGGAGGACAGTGGTTAGGAGCACTGGAGCCAAGTTGCCTGAGTTTCCATTTCGGGCTGTGTGATCTCAGGCAAGTTATTACCCTCTTGTGCTTCAGTTTTCCAATCTGTTAAATGGAAATATTAATAGTATGTGCTTCGTAGATTGTTGTGGGGATCAAATTAGTTTGTAGACATAGTGAGTGATAGCTGAGTGTTGCCTTTTTTTTTTTTTTGAGTTGGAGTCTCACTCAGTTGCCCAGACTGGAGTGCAGTGGCAGCTCCCGGCCACCGCAGCCTCGACCTGCTGGGCTCCGGCAATCCTTCCGCCTCAGCCCTCTGAGTAGCCAGAATTACAGGTATGCGCTACCACGCCCAGCTGATTTTTTGATTCATTGTAGAGATGAGGTCTCGCTGCCCAGGTAGGTCTCAAACCCGCGGGCTCAGGCAATCCACTCACCTCAGCCTCCCAAAGGTGCAGGATTACAGGCTGAGCCACCGAGCCCGGCTAAGTGTTGACTTTTATAACTAAATCATTTACCAAATATTAATGAATCTCCCAGTAACTTAAGACATGGCCTATGGGCAGAGTTTGAGAGTAGGTGATGGCAAGAAGAATAATAAAAGACATTTCTTCCCCTCAAAGAATAACACAAGGGAGAAGGACAGACAGAATCAACACAAATGTACAAAGGAGAAACAGAAAAGGAGGCAGGTGAGGATCAAGGGCGGGCTCAGAGCTCCGGAATGTTCTATAGTTGTAAAGTATTTCTCAGAGTGGCTTTCATAGTGGGGCTGATGTGAGAAGGATCCTGGAGACAAAGGCTCTTTTTAAAGTGCAAAGTGCTCTATAAATATTAGTTGCTGCTGACAGATAAAAACATGCACTCTAAGAATAGGCTGGTGGGAGGGGCTGTTTTAAAAATGGCAGTCACCAGCTATGTGCTCCTGTTAAGAGGCTTCAACACATTCCAGTGAATTCTTCTAAATAATAATTAGAGTCTTCTTTTTCCTGGCCAGTCTTCAATGAAGATAAACCTCTAAATTAAAGTCTTCAAAGTGGGAAGTTCATGTTCATCTTTTCTATTCTATTCTAGAGCATTGCATTTTCTTAAGGCTTTATTTAGGCAGGATGGAGGAATCGATAGGCCACTGGATGAAGAAGACATGTCCCTGGATGATCCTTCGTCCAGATTCATACGGCACCTGCCCTGCTGACATATCCACTTGGATGTCACAAGGGTCTCTCAAACCCAACACATTCAAAATAGAACACAGCTCTGGTTTTCCTGTTTCTCCCTGAATGGCACAACCAGCCACAAAGTGAGAAGCCACAGACTTGCCATCTCAGACTCCCTCACTGTCCAGGTCCCATCCTTCTCCAGGCTCCCTCATCTGCCTCCAAAGTCCTCCCAAATTCATTAGGGTCTCTCTTTTAAGTTCCATCTTTCTATTTCTAACAGTCAACATCTATTTCCTGAACTTCCACAACAGTCCCCAGACTTTTCTCCTATTCCCACTCTTGTTTCTCTCCAATTTATGTTCAGTACTGTTCCAGAATGAAAAGCTCAAATTCCCCTATTTAAATTCACCAATGTTTTAAATAATAATAATAATTATGAAAACAATAGTAATAAAATAGCTAAAATTTACTGAGCACTGAGCCAGGTACTGTGCTAAGCACTCTGTCTGTATCACCTCATTTAATTCTTATACTGACCCTATGAACGAGGCATTATCATCACTTCCATTTTACAGATTCAAACACCAAGACACACAGAGGTATGAAGTCATCTGTCCCATGGAACAAAGCTGGTAAGTAGTGGTAAAACTGGGCTTCAAACCTTGGCCTTGGACTCCCTCCCCTCTAGGATAAAGATGAAATGTTTCACTGAAGCCACCAAGCCCTGCAAGCCTTGCCCTGGACGCATCCGCATCCACCTGCTGTCAGCACGATCTTCCTCATCCTCTTAGTTCAGTCATGCCCTCAACTGTGCCATCTCCTCCATCTTCTCTCTCAAGGTCTTTGCATGTGGACATCTCTCCCAATTTCCCAAGGCTAGGCAGATCCCTTTTGTGCATCTTTGAGGCACCTATCCGTGCATGTAATTACAATCTTATCTGTGTATGCACCATGGGAGGGGCTGTCTCAGCTTTGCTTAGCATTATATCCTAGCACCTAGCACAGTGCCTGGTATACAGGAAGTGTTTATTGTATCTTTATCGACCAGGAAATTGAAGTATGAATGAAAGCAAAAATCCTCGTTTTAAGGACATCCATTATTACCAATGTGATTTTGTGCAAATTACTCCCTCTCTGTAACTTTCTGGAAACAATCCCACGAATAACAATAATAAGGCACTTTGGAGTTCTTAAAGCTCCTTCACAAAAATCACAGTTGATTCCAGAACTACCCTGAAGTCCACCCTTGACTAAAGGGCAAGGCTTTCAATCAGAATTAGATGGGAACAGACTAATCGAGGGTATGAGAGAGCTTTAAAAACTGCAAAGTACTCTGTATGTGAGTGAAAGTTGGTGCTGCTTGCTCAGTCATCAGCACTGGACAACGTTTCCAAGGTTCCCCTATGTTTTAGAAGGTCAAGCCCACACTGCAAAAGAAGAAGCAGAGGGTGAAGAGCGGGTCTCATCAAGCACACTGAACTCATCACCGGCACACACAGCCAGAAAGGGAGTTAGCTAGGTGGGCCACAGTCATCCTGCCCTGCCCAGGTGACCAAGAAGACAACATCTTCCCTTCTTTAGTTGATGTTCAGTTCTTCAAAATTAAAGTATGAAGTGCTGCCAATCACAGGGGAAGCTCCTGAGGCTCCCAGCACTCAGGTTATCTGAGAGGCAGTGGCCTCTTATCAACTCCTATCCATATCACTGCTCTCCCTGAGTCTCAGCTACAGGCAATCTGGGATAATTTTGAATACAGAGATATTTCCCTACACACTCAGGCTCTATATTTAATCTCTGCGGAGGCTGTGACTCTACGTAGTTGTCAGTGTCACTTCTGTGGATCAGGAGTTTACATGCTGGTTTTTTTTTTTAAAAATCTAATATCATGTTATTCTAACAACATTAAAGATTTAAAGTAATCCCTTCCATAACATCCCTCCAGGCAGAAATGGGGACAAAACTTCCTCAAAGTACAAAATAATTCCTTGGACACCAGCTTGATAGCTGTGATTATCTGCCTACTTCCTTGGGTTAAACTATGCTGACAGTAAAATTGATTTTTAAAAATAAAAGTAGCCCTAAAGATGTGACTTTCTAGATGAGTTGAATTTTCTAAGACTTTATAAAGTTGATTTAAAATCAGAAGCATATAAACTTTACGTTGAATTTTAAATGTTAAATGGTATCAAAAACCAAATAATTTAACAAAATAGAAATCTTAAGAAAAATTTTGACATTAGAAGGAGACTCCATTTTACTACAGTAATTCATTTTTAATGTATAAATAAAATCACAGCAATTCCTAGATTGTCTAATCTTCAAACAATTTTCAACCTACTTTTTTGCATAAAGTAAAAAAAGGAGGGGACTATCTCCTATGCTTGTTTTATAAATGAAACAAAATAGGAAGTTTTCTTGTGTAAAGTTTCACAGAAGTTTAAAGTGCAAAGCTGATCAAATTAGATTATGGTTTAAAATGGAAAAGGTAAAAGGTATTCCTGGATAATAAATAATAGTTACCTTCTAGACACTGGCAGGTGAATCCATTGAGACTAGAAATGCATGTTGCTCCATTCCTGCATGGGTCTAGGATGCAATAATCAATCTTGGATTGGCAAAGTTCTCCAGTATAACCTGAATGAAATAAAATGTTCATTTTATAAAATATTCTATGACACAACCACCATGCACCATCCTCCCCTCCTCCAATGAATTGATGGACTCAGCTGGTGCTTACTCATAAAGGCACCAGCCTTCAGCTAACATCCTTGATCTAATTTAGTTCTATAAATGGTGATAATTTAGAAACAATCATAGAAGTTTAGAATCATTGTTCAAAAATTATTTACTTTGCAAAAAGCATTACTGCAAAGAGCCACTTTTCTTCAGATTTAGATCCATGTTTTATCTTGAAATACTAGTCAGAACCTTCAGACGCTGTCTCCAATGATAGCTTCCTTATGACATAAGAATTTACAAAGTTCTGCTTCAGCTAACTGAGATGATGGCCACATTCCCTAGACCATCACAGTACCTATATAAAAAGCATTAGGAGAATGTCTAATGACCACCCGTATATCTAATCCTGAATTGTACCCCACTTCTTTAAATTTAAAAAAGGAAAAAGAAAAGAAGACGTCTATGTACTAAATTTTTAATTTACAATATTTTAAAGCTAGAAGAATTCATCTGTGTCAATTCTGTGTCCTATCCCCTCAGTTTAAAGAGAAGGAAATGGAGGCACATGTAATGCTAAGCACATTAATATGTTTTTCTTAATACTTGTTTGAGTCACAAATCCAACTCTAATTCTCTATGAAGCAAGCCTCTTGTGGTGATTTTATTGGACTGTAACACACACATGTGATGAGGAAATAAGAATGTAAATCTATCAGAACACCTGTGCAGTCAAAAAGCTATAAATAAATTTCAGTTTTTTATGAGTTTTGAAAACAAAGACCCCCAAAAGACAAGTTTTTAAAATAACATGCTAATATGGCTCTAATTTTAAAGTGGGAAATGGTAAAGAAGACTTAACACATAAAATAGAAAGACAAAAAGGTTGCCCTAAGTTATGTTATTTGTGTTAAGAACCATCAATACTTTGGAGAGAATTTCTATCAGAAATTTTATTCATAGATATTTTCTATATAATTATGATAATATAGTAACATTTTATTTATTTCTAGGATGGTCTTAATGATATAAAGCCTTGTCTTTCTGAATTATTCTGCGAAAATAAATGAATGATATGAAAAGAGAAATGATTTGCCGGGGCTTCAATTACCTGCCAAACTAGTGTAAATTACATATTGTGAATTTTGAAGGCATTCATTTGCAATCCAACTCACATGCTGTCAAACAGTCCAGGAGATTCTAGCTCATTCATGGTATGAGAAGATAAACATGTGAACTAAAAGTGAAAATACCAGGACAAAAGCTATTTCAAAATCCCAGAACAGGATATTTTAACATAATATTATGTTAAAAAATATATTTTCAAATAAAAGCTATAAATTCAAAATGAGGAAAAGTGAACTGCTTTTAAGAGGAGTGCTACAAATAACTTTTTGGATAAAAATAATAACTAATCTTTATAATAGAGCACTTATTTTTTATCCATACATTAATTCATCCTCACTGCAATACTACAAGGTTAGTACTATTATAATCATCTCCATTTTACAAATGAGAAAACTAAGGATTAGAAAGAGTAAGTAAAGGTTAGTACGATTATAATCACCCCCACTTTACAAATGAGAAAACAAAAGATTAGGAAGTAATCTTGCACACAGTAACACAGGGAGTCAACACCTGCTCCCAACATTACATGCAATATTACACCTATGGTATTATGCATTACAATCATCAAAACATAAATTTAGTATGAAAAAATAACAGAAAATAATAGATTAAAAAAACATAGATTATTGTAAAGTAAAACCATAAATATTCATCCATAATTCATAATTGGTTATGTTTAGCCTGGAGATGCCAAGGATTATTTTTTCAAATCTTTGCCTTTAAAAGTTCTGCAATAAAGCTTGAAAAGTATAGTATGTTTATGAAAAAGATAACCCATCACAATTAGCAGTTTCTTAGAAGCTATGTGGCTGAGAGGATATGGATGGTGTCATGAATTCTGTCCTTGGAAAGACCTTAAAATTGTGACCACAGCATCACACAAAACCATGACAAACACCTGCAATCAATTAGATATCATCTGTAAGAACTTTATATCCCTACCAGATAGAAAGAATATAAGAAAAACACATAAGTCTATGAACTTCAAAGTTCTTTCAAGAAAATTTTAACAATCACTTTCTTTGTATTTTTATTTGAGAATTTTAAATGTACTTAGACAAAAAGAGACTATGATACAAAGCTTGCATATCCATCTCTTAAGTCTAGCAATTAACATTTTGTCTGTTTAATTGCATCTGGTCTCCTCATATTGTCATATTTTCCCCATGAGGATATTTTAAAGCAAATTTCATTTCACCTGTAAATATTTTAATATGCATCTTAACTAAAGGAGATTTTTTAAAGATTACCTTTAATGGCCCCTTTATTGATGTTTGGTCCCATTTACAAATTTAATTAAGCACTTTAAATCACATTCATTTTTATCTATTAATATCAACAATTTCCTTTTTAAGACCTGCATTGTTTGACAGTGCACAAATTTTCCCATGTATTTAATTAGTTCTTATAGAGTCAATAAATTAAATCTAAAAGTAAGGTGAATCTTAAGTGTTATTAAATGCCCCAATATCATATGCAAGTTTTGTTAAGATTTCAATCTAATAGGATAATTCACATTTTTTATGTGTGGGGTGTTAGGGCTTGTCCTAAAAGTTTGAGGATCCCACTGGCATTCTGTGGGTGAAGGTAATGAAGTCCTGTACTACTTGTGATGGTCTAATATAACAGAGTTATTGCACTCAAAATGCCCATAATCCCCTCCAATGAGAAACACTGGTCCAGATGCAACAATTTATCGTTGCTTTGTGTGTGTGTGTGAGCTTTAAAGTGTTTCTATTAAAAATTTTGAAAATGTGGGAAGCATAGACTATAAAAAAAAGGACTATGTGTAATTATCTAGAGTATATTGACATACCTATGGGTTCAGTGTTACTGGAGATGAGTAATCATGGAGGAACATGATGGAGCAGGGAGGAGGCGGGGCTGGGATCATGGGGTTATGGAATCACAAAATATCCTTGGTTGTAGGTGGCCAGCACTACCAGCAATAACCAGCTGTGGATCTGCAGATTGGGAGTTCAGGGCGTGACACTTGTCCACACTAGGCTCATTAAGAGGAGTCAGGTATCATTCTTAGACTCAAGGAAGTTAATTACTAATTAGAATTCCAAGAGTATCATTGTCAACTGCATTACTCCCACTAGCCAACTGAGGACTGCTCTGCGAAAGGGGAGGCACAGGACAAAGAACCGCAAGCATCTCACGTAGCTAGGATAAAGAACGCTTCAATACCAGCGAGTTACTTCTTGGGCCCTCAGAGAGCAGTGACTTAGACACTGTCAGACAAATCACTGATATTGATATACCTGTGATACTCTGAATTAGAAACTTAAAACTTACACAAATCACCCTGTTATTGTGTGTGTGTGTGTGTGTGTGTGTGTGTGTGTGTGTGTGTGTGTGTGTTTTATCTTTATAACCAAGGAGTCAAAACTAAATGAGTAGTCAAAAATTAAATTAAGAAGGCCATTTAAAGCTTTGCCTGTGTTCTTTTTTCCATCCTGCTGAAAGTTAATCTCTTCTCTGGGGAATAAAGTAACCATACCAACCATGAATAATATTTCCTTATCCTACTAAAGTAGTGGCAGATACCTAGACTAGCTTGTAGAAAATACTCAAGCAGGACAGTGATAGTGTCAATACCACAGATAGGAAAGCTACTATGTGGTGGCCATTCTGTGTGAATCATGGGAGAATTTGCTCTAGCATACACACAAATGGGTATTCCAGCCTTAAAGATAGTTTATGCCATAAGTTCCCACATGGAAGGCTGCCAAAGCACAGAGAAGAATCCATGTAAAGGCACAAATGTACATAGGAAAGGTATAAATGTCATATATGCCTGACTAAAAATGTACAACAGTGATAAGCACCCTCACTCTGTTTCCCAAATGCCAAAACTCTGTACCTAACTATGAAGGCGAGTAACAGTAAATGTCTTAAGTTCCTTTCCTTCGCTAGTGAAGAAACACCCCTATCCCCATAACTAGACCACAACATTCATGGACCAAGTTATTATCACAAACACATAACATCTTTCATAATGTCTACCCCCAGACATCACCGCCTCTCTCCAGAACTCTAGCATTAGTTTCCTATCCCCTGTCTACACTGACATACTTGCTATCTTACAATCCATTCTCCACATGGAAGCAGATGGAGAGACCTTTTTAAGACACAATTTAAACCCTATTCCTTCCATATTTAAAACTCTCCAGTGGCTTCCCAAATGATTTGGAAAACAACCCAAACACTTCACCCAGTGGCTAAAAGGCACAGCATGGTATGGCCCCTGCCCCCTCATCTCAGCTTACCCTCCCCATTGACCACCAGGCTGCAGCCACCTGGGCCTGGTTCAGTTCCTAAATTTGCCAAGCTTCAGTTCACAGGCTTTTCATGCTATGGTCCTAGGACCAGACAAAATAAGGAGGATGCAGGATTCAGCAAAAAGCAGTTAAAGTCCTACCCTACAAAGAGAAGTATGACACAAACTTAAAACTGTCACATGATAGAGAAACTACTGAAGGAGGTTAGTAATAAAATTTTGGGGGACAGGAGGGGGTGGGCTAGTGGAGGTGTCATGGAATTTCATCTGTAAAATCAGGAAATAACGATAGGACAGGTTAGAAATGAATTCCATAGCAGAGCAAAACACTTAAGCCAAAGGGCGTGAAAGCCCTCTCTAGAACCAGGTAGGGAGATGCGGAAATGTCGTAAGAGAGCTGAAAAATAAGGCAAAATTCAACTAAGCAGGAAAGGAAGTTAGCTACAACTTTACAAAAAGTAATTTAGTGGAAATTATAAAGAAAATCAGAAAGTAAAAATACCTCTTGAACCTAGGGGCAGTGGATTGTGAAGTCAAGCCCATTTCAAGAGTTGGGCTTGAAGTTTTCTGTTGAATGGCAATAAAAGGAAGAGATGGCCTATATGTGCTCGTTTCACTGACATGAGAGTCACTGTAGCTGCCCGGGCCTTGTGAGACAGCCAAAATCTCTCTCTCAGAAACAAGCTCGGTGCTCCGAGCACCAAATTCATTTGGGTCAAGAACTATAATTAGCTGAGGATAATAATAAAGCTTTCCCCTGAGCAGTATGAGTCTTTCAACCACAGACAGAGACAGAACCAAATATGGAGATGATGGCATGATGACGTAGATCAAATTCATGCACAATATTGCCAGTTTGTGTTTCCTTTGAGCTAATCTGTGCATATTGATATGCAAAGAATGTATAATGATCCAGAAAATGTGGTGTATAGGAGAATCTATCAGAGTTATGATTCCAATTAAAATGTTTAGTTGAGTCATAGATTTTTGACTGATGAATTTAAGTTCAAAGATAAGGTTAAGTCAAAACACACTGGGATGTTGAACAGAGCTTGAGAATCACTATAGACTTTAAG